>NC_072424.2:25655000-25945000 GCF_028878055.3 Symphalangus syndactylus | reverse complement strand
TAGCTCTTGTTTGTGTGACCTTGAGGAGATCACATAACCTCGCTGAGCCTCAGTTTCTTCTTCAATAACATGGAAATAATATTGCCTATCTCCAAACATTCTTAAGAAAAAATAGTACATGTAAAAATGTTTTATATACCAAAAAACACCTATACAAATATAAATATTATTGTGTGGTCATTGATGATCTACAGGCATTTATCTTTATCTCCTAGAAGATAACTTTTATTATGATTGAAATTTATAAATAGTAAAGGAATAGGAAACAAAATGTGTTACTTTGACAATCTTTGGGGAACATAGCACTGTGTCTATGGAATATGACCATAATCACAGGGACCTTCCTTGACAAAACATCCATTGGTCAGCCTCTTTCCACATGGGGCTGGTTCAGGCTCAGGGGGTCTTCTCGTCATGACACTGATGACAAGGCTTGCTTTGGTTGATTGGGCTACATAGTTGCATGTCTTTTTTTTCTTTCACTAAACTATTCATATAGCTCCTTCCCAAAGCTGAAAGAAGATCGCAGATACCAAAAGACTGTATTTTGATCAAGGTTATATGCTTGAATGGGATTTCATAGTTATTATTTTTGGTGTGTGCTAAAACATAACATCCACATCAAACTATCAACATAACCAACATGGAAATGTCAACTTAAGAGTGTCCCGTCAGCCTACCTCAGTCCCTTTGGACTTTTTAGTAAAATACTATGGTATTGAGTATGAAGTGCTATAAAATTAGATGTTGACTTCTCATATAAGGCTTGGGAACTTCTTGCAGAATACAAGACCAAGTCGGGGAGGATGGATAAGAATGGGCTTTGTGGAAGTAAAGACAGATGTGGCTCAGCCTGTACATAGACGGGAGTCATCATTGCTAATTTACTTTTGTGGATGAATTTGAAAGTGGAGTGGGAAATGAGAAGGCAGGGACAAAGCATTTTTCCTGCTCTTGCTACCTACTGAAGTAATGTGGAAGGAATACATAGGGGTGGGCACCATATTGCTTCGTATTTCCTGCTTCCCTACTGGTCCTCAGCCTAGTCATGGCTTGTCAATCCATAGCTCTGTGTTTTGATTGTGATGTAAATTTAGGATACTTACCATTTGTTAAAGTATCAGAACATCATCTTTGGAAAGTAAAAACTTTCCAGCACTTATTGGTGTCTTCTTCTTAAAGACTATGGAATGCAAGGAGGAAGAGAGGTGGAAGAGCTAGTACAACTTTTGAAACAGCACAAAACAGGGAAATGGCTTCCAGGTATTGGTCTGAGAGCCAGTTCTAGACCACAACAGTTTTCACCAGTGCGCTGCAAAATGAGAAGAGAAGTAGGACATAGTGACTTTCTCATAAAACATATTTTATTAATTCACAAGGCTACACATTTCTAAGATGATGTTTTTCCTATTTTGGGGTGTAAAGGAAAGTTGTAATATGATTGAAATAGTAGGTAGAAGTTATTTTTTTTCTTTACTTAGAAGAATAACAAAATTGGCATCCCTATTTTAGGCCCTTCAAAATTTTTTTCAAATTTTACTTGACCACAAAATTAGGAACTGTGGCCTGATATACTGAATTGGAGAGACAGAGAAAAACCACATCATCTGTCCATGTCATTAATCAGCTGTGTGACTTTGAGAAATCATTTAACCTCTCTGCATGTGTTCTTATATTTGCAAAATGGAAACTGTCAACCAGATTCTATGTATCCCTTAAGGTTGTTATGAACTAAAATAAGGTCATATATATTTAAGGGCTTAGAAACTAAAGAGAGCTCTGTTAAAGTCATCATTTTTATAAACTACCATCAGCAAAAGTGGTTAACTTTCAGAATCATTGGCAAAGATTTCAACAAAAATCTGTAGACTTTTCTATTCATTAACTTGATGAATGTAATTGGCAAATAGTATAAAAGAAAGTTAATGTAGAAAATAGAATGGAGTAGAGTAGAATAGAACTCAACATTATAGGGTCTTCCTAACAAATAATGAAATCCATCTTCTAAAATTCTTGAATCATTTTTGACATCTTATTTTGTCATATAGGCAGTCATTGTCTCTTCTGGAACTCAGCAGAGGGACACATGTCCACAATGTGCTTGGTTTGAGAAAAGGCACATGATTATTCCTAAGTGCTGTTCACACCCTGATATGCACAGAGTTTAATACCAATCAAGTTTCTTTGATGGATCCTTTCTTATTTGAGAAAATTGATGAAGCTACAAGTTAATTGACAGAACACTACACTGGTTGCATAAACCATTAGCTTGATCCAGTGTGGCATTGCTTTTAAGTTCTTGTCCTAGAATCTGTGAATAAAAAGCAGCTCGCTCTTTTTTTTTTTTTGTTACTATTAATAGTCAGATATGACTTTTAGCTGTGGACATACCCATTTTGTTTGAGGTCAGGGACTTAATACTCAAAATTCTGGGTCATCTGCCCTTTATTCTGAAATGACGATTCTTCTTTTCTCTGAAGTAAATATCCCAGAATTACAATAGGCACAAAACTAATGGGAGCTGCATTATTAACAAAGAAACAGGCTGAAAGAGAAACTGTACAAGGGGAGAAATGCAAGGCTCACTCTCTGCTTTTAATACGTAAACAGGTAGCTTAAGACCCTCCCAACTGTCCCACCGGTACTGTAGATGGGCCCCTATGCACCTGGCAGTGCATCTCTGGAACTGTGAGAGTTTGTCTACACTCAGCAGCCTCGCATCCTTGAATCACCATCTGTACCACTTGATGACCTTGCTCCCCCATCCCTGGGCGGCAAGCCTTACAAGTTGTCACCCCTTCTCTCAGTAGGCACTGCAGGCCACCTGGCCCTGACTTCCCAGGTGGCCACTGATCTCTCCACGACAGGGAGCTAACCTTCTGCCAGCCTTCCTGCCATGAAGAAGAGGTGCTTGAGCCTTCACCCAGGGCCCTGCATGTCCTGATGACTGAACATATGTAGAAATAACACAACGTTTATTGAACATTTAATATGGGCCACACACTGTTTTCCATACTTTATATTCATTCTCTCTTTAATCCTCACCACGAACCTATGTAGTAATTATCCTTTCCTCATTTTAAAGCGAGAAAACAAGTTAGAGAGAGATTAAGTAATTATGTCCACACTTACAAACCTAGGATTCTCCTAATGCTATCCCTCCCCACTCTCCCCACCCCACAACAGGCCCTGTGTGTGATGTTCCCCACCCTGTGTCCAAGTGTTCTCATTGTTCAGTTCCCACCAATGAGTGACAACATGCAGTGTTTGGTTTTGTGTCCTTGTAATAGTTTGCTGAGAATGATGGTTTCCAGCTTCATCCATGTGCCTACAAAGGACATGAACTCCTCCTTTTTTATGGCTACATAGTATTCCATGGTGTATATCTACCACATTTTCTTAATCCAGTCTATCATTGATGGACATTTAGGTTGGTTCCAAGTCTTTGCTATTGTGAATAGTGCTGCAATGAACATACGTGTGCGTGTGTCTTTATAGTAGCATGGTTTATTATCCTTTGGGTATATACCCAGTAATGGGATCGCTGAGTCAAATGGTATTTCTAGTTCTAGATCCTTGAAGAATCACCACAGTGTCTTCCACAATGGTTGAACTAGTTTACACTCCCAACAGTGTAAAAGTGTTCCTATTTCTCCACATCCTCTCCAGCACCTGTTGTTTCCTGACTTTTTAATGATCGCCATTCTAACTGGTGTGAGATGGTATCTCATTGTGGTTTTGATTTGCATTTCTCTGATGGCCAGTGATGATGAGCATTTTTTCATGTGTCTGTTGGCTGTGTAAATGTCTTCTGTTGAGAAGTGTCTGTTCATATCCTTTGCCCACTTTTTGATGGGGTTGTTTGATTTTTTTCTTGTAAATTTGTTTAAGTTCTTGGTAGATTCTGGATGTTAGCCCTTTGTCAGATGGGTAGATTGCAAAAATTTTCTCCCATTCTGTAGGTTGTCTGTTCACTCTGATGGTAGTTTCTTTTGCTGTGCAGAAGCTCTTTAGCTTAATTAGATCCCATTTGTCAATTTTGGCTTTTGTTGCCATTGGTTTTGGTGTTGTAGTCATGAAGTCCTTGCCCATGCCTGCGTCCTGAATGATATTGCCTAGGTTTCCTTCTAGAGTTTTTATGGATTTAGGTCTAACATTTATGTCTCTAATCCACCTTGAATTAATTTTTGTATAAGGTGTAAGGAAGGGATCCAGTTTCAACTTTCTACATATGGCTAGCCAGTTTTCCCAGCACCATTTATTAAATAGGGAATCCTTTCCCCATTTCTTGTTTTTGTCAGGTTTGTCAAAGATCAGATGATTGTAGATGTGTGGTATTATTTCTGAGGGTTCTGTTCTGTTCCATTGGTCTATATCTCTGTTTTGGTACCAGTACCATGCTGTTTTGGTTACTGTAGCCTTGTAGTATAGTTTGGAGTCAGGTAGCGTGATGCCTCCTGCTTTGTTCTTTTGGCTTAGGATTGTCTTGGCAATGTGGGCTCTTTTTTGGTTCCATATGAACTTTAAAGTAGTTTTTTCCAATTCTGTGAAGAAAGTCATTGGTAGCTTGATGGGGATGGTATTTGAGATGGAGTCTTGCTTTGTTGCCCAGGCTGGAGTGCCATGATGCAATCTCGGCTCACTGCAATGTCTGCCTCCTGGGTTCAAGTGATTCTCCTACCTCAGCCTCCCGAGTAGCTGGGATTACAGGCATCCACCACCACGCCTACCTAATTTTTGTATTTTTAGTAGAGACAGGGTTTCACCGTGTTAAGTTATCCACCCACCCTGGCCTCCCAAAGTGCTGAGATTACAGGTGTGATCCACCATGCTGGGCCAAGACAGACATTTCTTAAGTTAATAATGGACAAGACCATTTTGGATAGTGGTAAATGATGCAAGGTATTCAAGAGTAACTGCACCAACCTGCACAACATAGCAAGACCCTGTCCCCCGCCTCCAAAAAAAAAAAAAAAAAAGGAATAACTGATAAAATCTACCTTACGTTGGCTAGTCAGGAGGGATCTCCCAGGGAAGAACCCTGTAAGCTGAGCCTTGAATGATACCAAGATGCCATCATCAAGCTGGGACAGATGATTCCGAGAAGAGGGAACAGCAAGCACAAAGGCTCTGGAATGAGAATGTGCTCAGGATGTTCAGGCAACAGAAAGAAGACCAGTACAGCTGGGGTGAAGTGAGCCAGGTGGCACGGGGCATGATTAAGGCAGAGTCAAGTGGGGCAGGTTGTGTGGAGCCATGGGACATGGAAGGGGTCTGGATTTTATTCTGAGTAGGGTGTGACAGTCATGGAGGACTTTCATCAGGCAAGTGACCTGATCTGAACTGTGGAGAGCAGGGATTGGAGTGGTGACAGAGCAGATTTGGAAATGAGAAGACGTGTTAGGAAGTTTATTATAGTAATCCAAGATTTGGTCCTTTTACCAATTGAAATTGCCGACAGAGGAATTTGGTCGTGAAGATGCAGGAGAAATTATAAGCTGGCTTAAAAGGCATTCAGGAACAAAGAGCTTGAAATTTATCATTAGTTCTTTAACAATTGGCGTGTGTTTCCAAAGATTCTTTTGTAAGGCTATCCCCAAAACAAATTGGGACTTACTAATCTTTGTGCCTTGTAGGGACAAATGGACAGTGGCCAGTCCCATCAGGCTGGCAGTAATGGACATTTGTGGTTATAAATCTGGGCTGAAAACCAAGTTTATGATAATATTTTACGTGAAGAATGATGATAATGATACTTATTTCCTAGAGTTCGTGAAAGGCACAATAAAATAATACATAAATTTGTAAATTATCTCACAAAACTATGTTTTTTTTTTTTTCTGTCTAATCATTTTCAGGTAAGTTCTGAGTTTAAACATACGTTGTCATTTTGGTCAATTTTGCATCAGTCTAAAGAGGAAATGAGTTAGTTTCTTGCTACCCAAAGTGGGGTGCAGAACCAGCAACATTGACATCCCCTGGAAGGTCCCACGTTGGATCTACTGGATCAGAATTTGCATTTTAACAAGATCAGCTGTGATTTGTATGCACATTAAAGTTGAGTTAAATGCTTACTTTCCAGTGCTAGTATTTAGTCTGTGTTTATTCAAACTGGATAAATGTCATTTCATTGAATCTCGTGTGTGTGTGTGTGTGTGTGTGCGCTTGTGCGTGTTTGCGGCTGTGTGTGTTTATTTTGCATATATATGTGTATATATGCAAAAATTTGACCAAGGTGTGTGTGTGCGTGTATGTGTGTATTTTGCATATATATGTGTGTGTGTGTATATGTGTGTATATATATACACACACACCCGTATACACACACACACATATATATGCATATACACACACACACACATATATATATATGCAAAAATTTGGCCAGGTAGCTAGCTATAGTTAATATGTACACTCCTGGCCAGGCATGGTGGCTCATGCCTGTAATCCAAAGCACTTTGAGAAGCTGAGGTGGGAAGACTGCTTGAAGTCAGGAATTAGAGACCAGCCTTGGCAACATAGTGAGACGCCCTCTCTATAAAAAAATTAATTAATTAAATTTTACAAATGTATACTCCCTATGAAATAATTAATATGGCTATGTCTGTTAATTTAATTATTGGTGGCACTGGATATGAGGGATGGTCTTTTTAGGAGCTGTAATAATTATCTGTCTTACCTCAGGAACATGTGAGTAGGCATTACTTGGCAGCTAGAATAGCTAGTAAAGCATCCAGTAACCCAAAAAGGGACTAATTATACACCTTTTTTTTTGTCAAAACACATTTTATCTCTATATTTAACACTACTTACATCCTTTTTTCTTAAAAAAACAAAAGGCATATTCATCACAATTTCCTATATATCTTGTTTCATTAGGGAAATGAAAAAATAGACTTTCTGAGTAAGAATAATACCAATGTCGTGTGTTTTCAAGTTCCTTGCATAAAAGAAAATATTTTCTACCCAAACCTTATTTGTTGTAGAATTGACAGAGTGGATTCTTTCCATTACTGTTTGAGGGTTTCCTTGGGAGTCCTGTTTCTTTTCTATGAAGGTTATCTCTTTTTAAAAAATAAAAATACAGATTTCTCTTCAATTTCAATATTTCCATGCTGTGTTATTGTTATCTAATTTTAAACTGCAGGCTGGCATCAGTGGCTTCCACTTATAATCCCAGCACTTTGAGAGGCCAAAGCAGGCAGATCACTTGAACCCAGGAGTTCGATACCAGCCCAGGCAACATGGTGAAACCCCATGTCCACAAAAAATACAAAAATTAGCTGTTTATAATGGCATGCGCCTGTAGTCCCAGCTGCTTGGGAGGCTGAGGTGGGAGGATGGCTTGAGCCCAGGAGGTCGAGGCTGCAGTAAGCAAGCTGTGATTGCACCATTGTACTCCAGCCCAAGTAACAGGGTGAGACCTTGTCTCAAAAAATAATAGTCCAGGTGTGGTGGCTCATGCCTGTAATCCCAGCACTTTGGGAGGCTGAGGTGGGCGGATCACTTGAGGTCAGGAGTTTGAGACCAGCCTGACCAACATGGTGAAACCCCATCCTTATTAAAAATACAAAAATTAGTTAGGCATGGTGGTACATGTTTGTAATCCCAGCTACTTGGGAGGCTGAGGCAGGAGAATCACTTGAACCCAGGAGGCAGAGGTTGCAGTGAGCTGCGATTGTGCCACTGCACTCCAGCCTGGGCGACACAGGGAGACTCTGTCTCAATAATAATAATAATCATAATAATAATTTTAAGCTGCAGACATTCCCCATCATAGGAATATACTTCCACTGACCTGTTTTACATGATGTGTTCAGTTTATGTATGCCCTTTATGCTTATTTGATCAAAATTTGAATTCATTTGACCTAATACAGTTAGCCAGAGAAAGATAAGGAGTATTTTTTCTTTTAGAAAATAGATAATTTTTAGATTATAGCGTTTTAATGAGAATTAGATAATTCATGTACACCACTGTTTCTTTCTTTCTTTCTTTCTTTTTCTTTCTTTCTCTTTCTTTCTTTCTTTCTTTCTTTCTTTCTTTCTTTCTTTCTTTCTCTTTCTTTCTTTCCTTAACTTTATCTAGCTCTTTTTAAAGAATTTTTAAAGGAAAAGCAATCAACAGTAGTATAAGCTTACTTTTTTTCCTTTTTCTCTTTTTTAATATGCTTACCCAAGCTTACGCTTTTTAAAAATCAGCTAAAATGTGCTTCATGTTTAGAACTTTTTAAAGAAGCTGAACAAATGCATTTAAATTTTGAGGTGCCTTTTTAATATATGTATTTGTTTCCAAGTCTTGACTGAACTACTGATAGAGTCTTCCTAAGTCGTCTCATTATATGGAGATTTTGTGGTAGAAAAGCACAGTACTGCAACTTTATCGCCTTCTGTCTTTTGGTTCTTGACACTGTCTTTCAATTCACCTTATTATTTTAATCAACTCAGTATAGAATTCATTCAGAAATTTGAGTGGAAATATCTGTTGAGGCAGTTTTTATCAAATTCAAAGCCAGTCACTTTTTTTTCTCATTAAATTTTTTTAATGGGTCTCAAAATTCTGTGACAGATTTTTGGTCAAGTTGTTTCCATTAAGAAGTACTGATTTTTAAAACTAATAACTTAAAACTGCCATACGCAAAAAAGAAAACCAAAGTGGTCCACAAAACATTCTCCTTTCCTTCTGAAGGTTTTACGATGCATTGTTATGATTCATTAACCAGTCTTTTACTACTAAACTTAAATGGTCAATTGAAACAAACAGTTCTGAGACTGTTCTTCCACCACTGATTAAGACCAGGGTGGCAGGTATTATTCATTGAATAATGAAAAAGATAATATTCATTTAGCCTTCTGAGCTTTCTGGGCAGACTTGGTGACTTTGCCAGCTCCAGCAGCCTTCTTGTCCACTGCTTTGATGTCACCCACAGCAACTGTCTGTCTCATATCACGAACAGCAAAGGGACCCAGAGGTGGATAGTCTGAGAAGCTTTCAACACACATGGGCTTGCCAGGAACCATATCAACAATGGCAGCATCACCAGACTTTAAGAATTTAGGGCCATCTTCCAGCTTTTTACCAGAACGGCGATCAATCACTTTTTAAAAAATCATTTTAGAAGTCTCTTCACATCCACTGACATTTTCTTCCACTTCTACCACCTTCTCATAATTATATCTTTCTTTCTTCTCTTCTTCTCCTTCCCTGCCCTCCGGCCTTCTCTTCAAGAAATATTTTGAGTGTTCACTGTGCCAGGTACAATGTAACATCTCCTGCAGCAGATACCAGAGCTTACATCCGCCGCCCCCGCCCTCACCCCACCTCCCATTTACTGATGAGTCATTTTTAAGACTCCTGAGAAAATAGACCCAAAAAGTATTCACTACATGTTCCTTTCCCTCAGAGCTGTTATCAGTTGAGGTAGAAGAATAAATTTCTGATTCTGTCCTACTGGTGAAAGTGGTATAAGATTGAATGGAAGAGAGTAAATGTTATATTTCACTTATTCAACAACGTTTCGTTGAGCCCTACTGCGTGTCAGGTGCTGCAGAGATGCAGAGCTAGGGCCAGTAAGATAACACAATCCTGGTCTGGGTTATCTGAGTAGAGAATGTTATGTTCATAAACACTGATTCAGATTATTAGCTGAAGTAATTTTGTTTAAGTACAGGTTGGAATTTAGAAAGGCACTATGGTGTCCAAATTATTGCAAAAATAACAAATTAACACTTTATGTTATTCTCCCATATGGGGCAGAAGATAGGATTCTACAGTTGGGTTGCTATTAACTGTCTTTTTTCCAACCATAAATATTTTAGAGAAAAAATTGTCTATAGAAATATTAAACTTTTTGACCGAGAAAGTTCTCTCTCTAGAAAAAGTTTTTCTATTCATTATTTTGGACAGTGGAAGGATATCTCTGCTTGAATAGGTATTTTTTTAATGCTGAGAAGAATTACTTGACCAGATCCTATGAATTTTTAAAAGTCTGTCCAGTTCAGTTGCAGGATCATCATTTTTAATGTGTAGTTACCATTTACCTTACAATTACAAGCCTATTAAAGTCTGATATCTCAACAAGCTGTGATTCTCTTCTGAGAAGAATTGAGGAGGTTATCATTTGGGCCAAGCTCTTAAAGAGTATTTTCAAGTTGTGCTTAATATATACTTTGTGAGGTCCTCTGAGATATTGGTGAGCTCCATGGTGGTAAGAAAAGAATGTCATTTAAACCCTGTTTGGAGAACCTTCTCCTTAGGTGGTCCAAGTGAATTCATAGGGTTCATTTTTAATCTATTAAAAAGTGTTATACTCATTTTTAAAGGTAACTTCCCCATAATGCCTATCCCTTTTCCAGTTGGTTTGTAAGATACACGTGGAGCCATTCTTACTCTATTGCATCTCTGTGAGTTGAGAAAAAGAATGAAGACTACAGCAGATTGTGAAAATGACAGTTTACTTTCAAATATTACAGTGAAGCTTATGACCTTGTCGCACTGTACTTATATAACTTTCTTTGGGATTTTTTAAATCAAGTTTATTTTCCCTTCGAGTCTGACTTCTAGTGCCAGAAGGTTTTTTTTTTTTTTTTTTTTTTTTTTTTTAACAGTGTTTATGTATTTAACAGAATTTTTTTGAGATGGGTGCTACAGAATTTTCACAGCATGGGTTTGCATTGGACTAAGACTTTGTGTACAACTTATATCAAGTGGAAAACTTGATGGGCATGAGCTTTAAAAATGGCTTTTTTGTGTGTGCTCTACATTTGAAGCTTTCGTCTGTATTTCCTGTTGGGCTACAGTGTTTTCCAACGTTGCCACAAGAGAACAAAGTAAACATTAAAAAAATTTTTTTATTGAAGAATATGTTTTTCCAAGTAAAGTCCTTATCAAAGAGACTGTCGTGGTGGGTCATCATTCACATATGGCACTGTGTTGCCCTTCTGTATCTTGAGATGTAAGTGTGAAGTTGTAGTTAAATAAATATCTAGTTATTTAGAGAGAGGAAGACACCATCCTAAAGCCAGAAAAAGGAAAAAGGCTTTTTGGAAACTGTTCCTTTTGGAAGATAATGAAAGCACGTTGTTGGGTAGTAGTCCTACCATTACCCTCACATTGCTAATTTCATTGTAATCAATTGTCTAAGGTCCTGGTCTACATTAAAAGGTTGTTATTTGTGTTCATATAAATACCTTCACGGCCGGGCGCGGTGGCTCACGCCTGTAATCCCAGCACTTTGGGAGGCCGAGACGAGCGGATCATGAGGTCAGGAGATGGAGACCATCCTGGAGAACACTGTGAAACCCCGTCTCTACTAAAAATACAAAAAAATTAGCCTGGCGTGGTGTCGGGCCCAGCTACTCCGGAGGCTGGGGCAGGAGAATGGCGTGAACCCCGGGGCCGGAGCTTGCAGTGAGCAGAGATCGCGCGACTGCACTCCAGCCTGGGCGACACAGCGATACTCCGTCTCAAAACAAAACAAAACAAAAAAAACCTTCACAATGGAGCTATTTTTTCTTCTAATTTCCATTTTCAAAGTTGTTTGCAATATATGACACTTAAATACAGCTCAGTGGAACCTTAACATTTTGTTCAGCAATTATTAGGCTCTAAGAAATTAGGATTGGATTCATTGGATGTGGACTGGACTTCTATTGATCTCTGCTATACCAAGAAAAATACTGCCTTACATTATTATTATTAGCAAATTTTGCATTTGGAATTAAGGTGGAGGAGAAATTCAAGCCACCTGAAAGGGAAAATAGATTTCATATCATTTAGGAAGGAACAAATCCTGGCACTGTCCTTGCCTCTTAGAATATAAATTTCCTTTAATAAGCTGGAATATCTTGGCAAAATGCCTATGGGGAAAATAAATAGCTATAGATTCTAATAATAAATACAATTAGTGTTTTTAAGGAGGGTAGAGGAGGTAATTAAGTCTATTTCATTATGTCGGGGAAAGACTTGGGAAAAATGGGCCTTATGGAATACATAAGGAGAAGAGGAAGGAGAAGTAAGTAAACTGTGAGCAAAACCAGGCTTTAGGGCAAATACGTGGCTTATGAGAATTCCTGGGGGGTGTCCTATGGCTTAGCTAACATTCATCTTTTAACATTCATCATTCAATAATTTTTACTTGAAAATGATAACATTTATTTTTAAAACATTTTCCATCAAACTTTTTATTATTTCAGAGTAACCATCCCAATTAACCCATTCATTAATAGATAGATATGTAATTATTTAATATATTATGGAAGTTTTTAATGCTTTAAATCATAAATGTTGATAATTATTAATGTTTTATGTGCTATAAGTAACAATGGTACCACAGGCGATAACATTGTATACTCTGCTTTAAAATTTTCAGACTACTTCTATATCTGTTAACTCATCATATCAATCAATAAATTACCTTATCTGAAATGGAAATTTGTTCAAGCTGAGTACACTGATCCCCTGAATATTTCCCCAAATGCCGTCTACTTTCACCAACCAGAATATGTATTAAGTTTTATTGGGTTTCATGAAGAAATAAGTACTTTTAGTTTCCCTCTTTCTCATTAGCATATCTTTGAATTATCTACGTAATGTTCGATACTCTGTGCATATCTGTTGATGATTAGGACCTGTTCATTTGAAACCAACAAACCAACCAACCAACAAACAAAATCTGTCCTAAAAAGGCTACACAAATTTAAGAGATGCACCAGTTTTTCTCACTAGTGTTAGCATAAGACTTTTACAGACATCCAAATTTTTCATGTAGGTGAGTCAAAGAGATTGACTGGAGTGACTTTGTTAATGTAAAAAGAGGCCTTTTAAAAAAAAAACCGTTGACTCTAAAAGGTAAGCATGAAGATGGACCAAGTATCTTATTGCCTCACTGATACTGCCTGCCAGCTGTGAATTTTCTTACTACAATGAATCCCCTCATTTTTATTGCTGTGTGCAAGGTACAGTGTTTCATTTTTCTTCCTACTTGGGCTTCTTGTAGAATGCACACCCCATATAGTTCTTTAAATTCATACTGTTGTGAGAACAAGTACGTCTTTCTCTTCTCTCTTTTGTTAACTATAAACCTTGTGGAGCAACAGTTCTTTCGTGCCCTCTGTAAGTTGCTGGCCTCTGCTCAAATTAAACACTGTAAGATTATCAGCAGGTTACAAAGGTGTAGTGTATCTTTCTCTTCTGCATTTTTGTATAAGGTTGTCTTGATCTGAAAAATGCTAACAAATTCAAACGAACTAATCGTCTCACATCCACCCCTTGTAAATTGGGACTTTGTGTCTTCTACATAAAAAGTAGGGAGAACACACGTACAATTTCTGCTCTCCTTTGAGGATTTAAAAAAAGTTACGCATATAAAATGCACAGAAATTATTTTTTCATCCAAGTGCCAAGTCAGATCACCTCTCTTTCACCTGCAGTGAAGCAAAATGGAATGTGCTTGGAGTTTTGCTACGAGACAGACTCAGGTTCAAATCTTGGTCCTGCCACTTAATAACTGTAAGACCTTAGACAAGTTCCTTAGCCTTTCTGAATCTTAGTTTTCAAATGTATAAAAATCCTTGCCGATCTTCTATATGGAGGTTGTCGTGAGAGATAAATGTGGTAAACGATATAAGACATCCAACACAGTGGTGATCCATAAATGTTAGTTTCCATTTGTACTAATTTGCATAGTAATGCTAGCTGCTATAACAAATAAACCCCAATCACCCCAGTGGCTTGATACAGTGACGTTTATTTCTCGCTTTTAAAACTGTGTAATGCAAGTGTCCAAGTGAGCAGACAGCCCTTTCAGGTAGTTATTCAGAAATCCAGGCTTCAGCCTTCTTTTGGCTCTGCCCTGCCCTGGGGCTTTGGTGTCCTTTAAGTTCAGCCAGCAGCTAGGCAAAGAAAATGGAGAAGGCATACCCACTTTTCAAGCTCCACATTAATTCTACATGTGTTCCACTGTCAAGAACAGTTGAATGGTGCTACTTAGATGCAGGGGGACTGGGAAATACAGTTCCAACTGAATGACCACTTTCTAATCACAACTTTATACTAAGAAAGAGGGAGAACAATATAGGTGGATTGGGGGGCGGTTTATCTATCTCTGCATAGTAATTATTTCTTGCCTACTTCACTGCCTCATACATCATCAATTAAGACCCTAGCTATTAACAGTACAATGGGCAGAAGTGAAAGGATAGATGACTTACAGGCCAGGTCAGTGGTTGTAGCCTTCTAGTTTTTGTGGCAAATGAGACTTTATTTCTCTCTTTTCCATATTAATAGATACATTAAGGAGTCCGATATCATCTGCTTTCTTTTCTACTAGGCATTTATCTTTATTCACTTTTCAAATTTATATTCCTTAGATCTGTAACAAAAAATAATTCTGCTCTGTGTGTTTTTATCTAAGTGGTGACAATAGTTGTAAGTCCGCAAATGTATATATATCACTTCTAAAGCATATGTTAAAAGTACACTTAACACTGCAGACTGTCACAGCCCAGAGGAACTTAAGGAAACTTAACATAATGCAAATTCTGGATGGAATCCTGGAACAGAAAAAGGACATTGTGCAAAAACCAAGGACATATGAATAAAGTTATTGATTTTAGTTAATAATAATGTATCAATATTGGTTTGTTAATTGTGACACATGTACCATAGTAATGTAAGTGATAATTGGGGAAACTTGATGTAGAGTAAATGGAAACTCTGTACCATGGGCATAATTTTTTTGTAAATCTAAAGCTATTCTGAAATTAAAAGTTTATTTCAACAAAAGGACATTGCAGTCACAGTAGTCTTCATATTTATTGAGTACCCATCATGTAATATCATCATTGTTGCAAACCTGGCTTCTCTTTTTTAATTTGTTATTACAATTGTAGATAATTTGTCCTTTCCAGTAACTATGAGGCCTCATGTCTATTTAAAAGCACCTCACCCAGGTTTGGGCACTAGTAAATGCTGTAAGAATATTTGCTTCTTCTTTCTTTCCTCCCACTCTCTACCTCTCCCTAAGTGCTTCTAGTAATTACAAAAACAATAATATGAACTTTTACTTCACTGTTGAAAGGATCAGGCTAATCAATCATTTAATTTGATGACTCCAGGAAGTATTAGATGTATATGGGGACATGGTCCCAACGTTCATGTGGTCTGTCCCCACACGCCTATCTTCAAGATGCATAAGAATAAATAGACCATTTTACTTATTAGACGAATGAGAGTTAATATTTTTTTCTTTTTCAATCTAGAAAAACAAGAGCGTATTATGATAATAATAGAAATGGTAACGTAAGAATAATGAGATTATAGATTTTTTTCCCTATTCTGAATTTTCTAACATGTTACTATTTAATTTTACAATTAAAAAAGAATTTTCTCTATATTTAAAGTGCCTAAAATCTATTCTTAAGAAATTATTTCACATCATAGTTTTTCAAATATATATGCACACACACACAACATACACAGAGATACAGAGTGCAAGTGGGGAGAGATTCCATATGTCAATATCATGAAGAAGCCAAACGCTGGTAAAACATAATTTTTACTTATGTTTGTTTATCCTTATTTAACTACCTGAATTATGTAGTAGTAGGATTTATGTCTAAGGTTCAATATCTCTGGAAATTCTACAGTAACAGACTTTAAAAACTCTTTCTATGTATGCTTTTAACTTCCTTGGCCTATTCCTTTGGATTATTCTGGCTTCATAGTGGTAATTTCCTGATTTCTCTAAACACAGTTGTACCCATTTCAGCAATATTTATATGTGAAAGAAAGTGGAAATTAGAATCCAGATTTGTTGACCCTTGAGATCTTATATTGACCTTAGTAGGTATTAACTTTTTAGATCAATAAAGAGCTGTTATTGACCTCAAAGAAAAGTCAATATCTGCTTGTTAATTTGCAGCTTGAAAATGTTACACATTTTGTTCTTCATTATTACCCTACTTATTTCAGCCTTTTAAAAAAATGTCTCTGTTTCCACTAGAGATCATCATGTCTAGATCAACATTTTAGTTTTGATGTTTAAGGAGATAATCGTTGGACATGGTGGTCATTTATCAGTGCTCCATTTTAGTTTCTTATAAAATTGCAACTGTCTGAGATTCATACTATACAGAAAAGTGAAATATACTTAATTTTACTTGATTTACTGTTGTTATTAATGTTTGAGAAACAAGTTTAAGTAATCTATAGCTCATGGCAAGAATATTCTCACATGTATATATAAGAAATGAAAAGAAAGTTAAATTGGAAACAAGTGGTCTGAAAAGAGATTAATAATGTTTTGCTTTTCTGTGTATAAATGGAAATAATCTGTATAAATTGAGGTTTCGCATACACTTTTCATGTGTATGCTCAAAAACATTTAAAGCTTTTAGGTAAGGACTTCTTGTGTGAGTCTGAATCTTAGAAGCCTATGATTCTAAAGTTTTATTAAGTGTTTAAGTTTTAAGTATTGGTAGAGAAGTCGCTTTTCACGTCATCATTGTTTTGTATATTAACATGGAAATGTCAAGTTTTGCATAACTTGAAATGTCTCAGAATTGCCTATTGCTGAAATTCAAATGTCAGAACAATACTTCTGCAAATATATGACTCTGATATTTCAACTCTAAAAACCTCATAAAGGATTCAGTGTCAGTTTGGCCTTGTTATGATATAACTTTTAAAAGAGGCAGAGTGATTTAAATCTGTTCTGGAAAATGGTGGTCTCATTCAGCATAGACATCAAACACGAATCTCTCAACCTATTAATGCCCATTAATTTTTTTATTATGTTATCATTTTGGCAAAGAATTTAAGTTTTCATGAGGACTCTCTAAGTATTTTGCCCCATTGTAAAAATGAAGCTATTTCTTTGTGAGCAACAGGATTGGCTTATATCTTACCCTAATTTGTGGTATTAATTGTTTTAGAGGGCTCAATACTTTTTGTAAAAGAAGATTTTTTTGTTTTTCAAGCGATGAATGCCTTCTAGGACATAAATGATATGTAGAGACCAAAAGGCCTGTAGAAATAAACCTTCTACTATTAATTTACTCTTCCAAATTTTGCATGGCATCTATATATTTAAAATTAAAAGTTTTACAGCTGGCATGAGCCTTGGAGATAAGAAACCTGACTTTGTCATTTTACGCAGAAAACTGAGTCTTGGTGTCTAGTCCCTATTTATTGTTACTGGCTTTGAATTTTTTATTTGAAAATCTCAATATTGTTGACCGTTACTGATATATTAATGGTTTGAATAAAATAACTTTACTAGTCCCATATTTTTATATTAAGTATTTTTTTCTTAATGAAAGAAAAGTTTTCCACAGGGGAACTTTATTACTTGAATAATCTTATTTTCATACATATTCTTGATAGCCTCTTTTACTTTCTCTTTTAGGATATAAAGTTTTGATAATTAAAATTTGTCAACATTTCAATATGATAAAATTGATATGTTTAGTGGCCTGCTATTCCAGAAATTTTTTAAAATGCCATTAGGATCATAACTTGAAGTGTGTACCTTGGCATGTTTAAGTTTTCCTCTGCTAGAGATTAGTGGAAAATAAGCTCTGTAAATTAAATTTTATTGCAAAATTATCTTCTGATGTTCAGCAGTAAAGATAGTATTGAGTGATAAGGCTGGGGTGGATTTTGTATAAAGCAATTATAGCATGAAGACCACAATCTGAATGAAAAATATTGCTCAAGATTTCCTATAGTCTGTAGAAATGTCATTTTGGAATGTGTTTAAAATTGCCTCATTTTATGCAGGTGATTATAATACTTAAGGTATATTGCAGTTTGAAAACAACATTACTGAATAATTTTAAAGACCATTTATATATGGTGGGAGGAACAAATTATATATATATATTCACACTTGGACAATTGTTATCATTTCAAAACATTTCTCCACTACTGGAGATTTTTCTGTAAAGCTTGCTTTCTCCAGTGAGCCCATCTCTCTTTAGATAACTGCATATGAAAGGTGGGATCAAAATGCCCACTGTGTATTTTACTCTCACCCTGGCATGTGTAAAGGAGGACTTCTGCTCCAGGGCTCCACCATGTAGAGGAAGAAGCATCTGGTGTTTTAATAACTTTATTTACACCTCAACTCTTGAATTTAGCCTTTACATAGCAATTAGAAACAAATAAGAACAAAGATATTGTTCTTGAATGAGGTAGAAAAGGCGTAGTTTGAAAGGGCTTCCTACAAGTAAAATTGAAGAAGAAAATACACATGCACGTGTGTCTGTAGCCACCCACCCCTCAACTCCTGTTCATGTGTGTTTCCTGGACTTGCATTCTTCATTCCCCCAAAATCAAGGCACCTTTAGTGAATGTCTAGTCTGAGCAAGTCAGTGTCTCTAAGTACCAGAATGGTGGAGACAGAGAAATCACAGTGTATGGCAGTGTCAGGACTAGGCTTCATCCCAAGGAAGTGAAAATCCAATAGTATTATACAGGAGAAATTATTAAAAGAATCTGTTTCCTAATGGGCAGAGGATCCTGTCATCCTTTAATTTTTTAAAAAAAAGTCGTCCCCTTTAATAAATAATCATGTAAAAGGGAAAAACCTCTGATTTTAGAAGAAGTTACTTTTTACTTCTTTACAGGGAGCTGGGAAAAGACAGCTTATTGATGCAGTGTGCATAAATACTTATCATAGACTTACTGTGTAGCCATTACTTTAGGCAATTCATCGAGCTAAATAGCCTCTAATGCTATCATGAATGAAGACTATAGAGGTTTATCAAGATGAAAATAGCCCATTAAGAATTGATCTGAACCAGTTTAGAGAAGCAGAGCCTGAGACCTGGCCTGTGCAGCTTTGGCTAGTAAAAGTTCACTTGGTGCTGGGCATATACCAGCTCCACAGGCCCCAACTTTATTAGTGTGGAGATAAGCTGATTAGGTCTTGTCAATCAAAGGTGCCCATATCTCAATTGAGAGACACACACTCTCTCTCGATTTTTCTTTAAGCATTGAAGCAGGCAACAAAGAAAGAGATGTGTGGTATGCATCCCTACGGTTGTCACCATGCAGGGTGCAAGGGTCCTGTGATGATGCGGTGACTGTATTAAAGAGTACATCAATTTGTTTTAAAGTGTTTTGATTTTTTATGGTGGCATTAAGAGAGAGAACATTGTGGTTGCAGCTTTACTAGAAAGCAAAGAGTTCTAGAAGAAGAAAAAAAAAGTGTTTCTTTGAAGCCTACCAGGGCTTTGAGTCTTGCTGTGCCAATGGGCGCTTAAGTGCTCCCGTAACTGGCAACCTCAGATCCACCATCAGCTTAGGAACTACCATCCTCTCCAAATAATTCATTTAAAGGAATAGGAAAAAATGTGTAAATTGACCTAAGCAATATTAATGATGATTGACCGCGAGTTTTTCTTTCTTTAAATGATTTCAGATTTTGGATGAACATATGACACATGTTGGTTATACTGATGTGCACTGATTCCGTTGTAAAGAACAGAGATACTTCTAAATTCTGCCCAAGTACAGATTGGCAACATTGCTGCATTTAATTGTTTTATACATAATAATGAATGGTTTACTTTGTATATCTGGAAAATAAACCTGACTAATAAATATAGGCTGTCAAAGTATAATTCTGTAGGGCTTCAGCTTGAGACCTCATCATCTCGTCAGTATTGAGAAAAAGGTAGAGCGATGGTGTAGGGGGAAAACCTGGGCTTTTGTTCTTTACATCTGAAGTTTGCTCACTGCAGGCCTCCTTCCCACTTCAAATGCAACAACAGAAAGGAGGCCTTCCTCTTCTTCCCTCACCCTACATGCACCCCCCAGTGCTGCCATCCCGCACAGCCACGTTTCTACAGTGGATTATCTCTTTATCAGCTGTTCTTCCCTTCACTCCATCCATTTTCCACTAACCAATCAGGCAGCCCTCTTAGGAAAGACTGGTTCTTACTTCAATAAATGTTAATTCTGTACACACAGAGCCACACAGCCATTCTAGATGTTGCTTGTAACAGAAAAGCATTCATGTACCCCAGACGTGGAGAATACCTGTATTGGGTGTCTTATGAGAAAAAATTGGGGGAAATAAAGTTATGATGGGTAGTAGTTACTGAAATGGAAAAGATATTCTATTCTTTACCGCGCTGACCAGCCAGAGTGGCCACACACGTGTGTGGGGATGTACTCATGGGTACCTAAAAACATGCATCCTGCTTTTAAGGCATCTGAGATAGTAAAAGCTAGTTTGTCACTTGTAGTTCTCACTGACCCAGACAGGGGTAATTGCAGTGCTGACTCTGGTCCACTGAGTGTGTGATCTTGAAAGGCCTTCTGACTCTAGAAAGATTAGGGTGAGCGATGTTTAGTAATGGGTGTACTTTAACATAAAGATTTTCTATTCAGAATTCTCTGCTTTGAGAGTTTTTATTACTGGATTATCTTAATAGTGATAGGTCTTTAGAGTACTTACTAGGGTTTTTTTAAATAAGAAAAAATGTAGTATGCAACTTTGCAGAAATACTTTTTTTAAAAAGTGTTGATGCATTCGCATGTGAAAGGAACTTGGCTAAGCTCCTTCTCATGGTTTAGGTTTCTAGTTTAATGTTATGTCTTCAGAGAAGACTACCCTGACCACTCTTTCTAAAGCAGGCTTCCCCTGAATCTTACCAAGCCCCTTCCTCATAACATTAATTATAAGGAGTAATCCATTACTCATTTTTTGTTTGCTTTCTCCACAAGAATGTAAGCTTCCTGAGAGGCATTTTGTTGAATGATTGAAAGAAATGGGCAGCTATATTCCTTTACTGCAAATAGAAGTGCTTTTTTTTTTTTTTTTTTTTTTTTTTGCGATGGAGTCTCAGTCTATCGCCACTCTGGAGTGCAGTGGCATGATCTCGGCTCACTGTAACTTCTGCCTCCCGGGTTCAAGCTTTTCTCCTGCCTCAGCCTCTGGAGTAGCTGGGACTACAGGCGTGCACCATCATGCCCAGCTAATTTTTGTATTTTTAGTAGAGACGAGGTTTCACCATGTTGGCCAGGATGGTCTCTATCTCTTGACCTCGTGATCCACCCACCTCGGCCTCCCAAAGTGCTGGGATTACGGGCGTGAGCCACCGCGCCTGGCCAGAAGTGCTTATTTCAAAAAGTTTTTCACTAACCTTTAGCATTATAATAATTATAGCCATTTCCCATCCCAGACTGCTTTTAAGAAGATTTAGTGTGGTTTTGTGACATTTTAAAATTAATCTTTGTCTCTTATTGTATTGAAATTCTTAATACATTCAAGTGGTTCTCTCAAAAAAAATGTTTTTTTAAAAAAGAATATTGTGTTTTATTTGGCAAAGTTATAATTAAGAAAAGTATACTTTACTCAAGTCAGTTTACCCTGCAAACTAGTGTATACTCATTAATAAGCATTTGGTGGTAAAGATTTTAAGCCAATACGAATCTAGGTTCCCTTTTTCATTTGCTGCCTGCTTTCGTTATTGAGCTTTGTTTCTTTTCCACTGTTTACCCATTCCAATTTCATAAGTTTACTTTGGTAATTGTT
Organism: Symphalangus syndactylus; assembly: GCF_028878055.3. Taxonomy (NCBI): domain Eukaryota; kingdom Metazoa; phylum Chordata; class Mammalia; order Primates; family Hylobatidae; genus Symphalangus; species Symphalangus syndactylus. The sequence continues at coordinate 25,923,453 of NC_072424.2, read as the reverse complement.
TTTAGGCTGCAAAATTAGTAGTGAAAATTAGGTTGCAGTGTTGATCATGTTGCTTTATCAATAATTGGAATATAATGTTTGTTTCGCTGAAATTTTGTAACAAGAAGTAGGCAGAAATGGTTGGACTAGGGACATTTACTTGTAGTGTCTTTGTGTAAATCTCAGTTTTCCATTTTATTATATGATAAGTAAAATACATAACCATTTCTCTTTGGTTGCCTACAAGGATATAACAAATACTTAAATTAATCAACATGAAGCTGTAAGCATCATCAGTTCATAACAATGGTTTCTGAAAACTGGTTACTTTTTATTTAAATTTGGAAGTTTAACTCAAATGGAAAAAGATATTTTAACATGGTTCTCTGATCACTGATAACTGAAAAATTCTAGAATAATATAGGAACTCACACAACAAAATAGATCATCCTTACAGTCAGCACTTGAAAAAAACATTCCGGAAAAAAGTCTTTAAAGAGACTTTAGGGAGACCCTAGAAATATATGGAAGAATATTGCAAACTAAAGGCTGTTATCTTCTCTTTCCCTCTCAGAAAGAGTTTTTTATAAATAAAGAAATGCTTTTCTGAGTTGCTTTTATCATCAACATTTCACTCCCCAAAAATTAAAAAATCTATCATCGAACTCTTTTGCCAGAATTTACCAATTCCACCTGAAGTTCTTAGCCCCTGAGATACAACTTTTTTTTATTTCATAAAAGCCAAAGGAGTATTCTGAGTCACTTGATGAACTTTCCTTCAGAAAAAATAAAATAAAATAATGGCAAATGCCTATTTTTCTGCTTCTCAAATGACCTTTCCAGTACTTGTCATATATTGTCATATATTCCTGAGTTACAGCTGGTTTATCAGGAGCAAACAGGCAGACATAACTTACGACACTGCAGGTTTAAAGTATCATCATCCAGAAACAATGATGTTTTATTATTTAAAAACAGTCTGTATTTTTTCATATTCTTCCTTTAAGCCTTAATGTTTGTTCGAGAATTAAAGGGCCACACTCTTCTGTTTCTCTGTGTTTACCTTGCAGTTCTGCTTGGCAAATGTTTATTTCTGAAAGTAAGTATGAAATGTCAGTATATTTAGGATAATTAAGTCAATATTACTCCAGTTTGCTTTGCCTTTAGAGTGCTATGTTTTCCTAAGTAATAAATACCAGGTAACTTCCAGAAATGGAAGGATTTAGAAAGTAATATTATGTTTGTGTGTGTGTGTGTGTGTGTGTGTATACACACACATATATAACTATATAAAATAGATTTTCTTTTATAACAACATCTGAGTGTCTCTTGATTTAGATAGTTTTATCATAGCAATCGCATGTTGTGGGGAGTTCTTTTGTACCATTAATAATAACTAAAACACAGTCATCTTCCTAAAGGAGAAAAAGAGAGGAGGGAAAAGGTGGAATTTGAAAAGGGAGGAAAATCTGTTCCTATTCCTTCCCTGAGGCTGAACTGTTTATCACTCTATCCTCATTCAATAAAAGTGAATTTTATAATAAAATTTTCCCTAATCGGGCACTGTCAGTGGAGGTGTCTTATCGCTGAGAGGAAAATGACACCGATCCTATCGGAAAACAGAAACGATGTCACCATGTTCCCAATCACAGCTCTTCAGCCCCCATATCTACCTTCTCCACAAACACCAAGCAGTGCTTTTTTCATAAGAACATCAAAACCCAGCAAAGTCATTAAAATTGCACCCGCGTAGAGTTGCAGGGACCAGCCGTACTAGCACAAAATGGGATGTGGGAAAACAGACTCTCTAAATATGCTAATTCCATTGTCACGTGTTTACGGCTTAATTTTAATCAGTTAAAAAAGCCACACATTGCAATAAATTGGCATTATCTTCTGTGACACCAGAAGACACAGTTGGTTCAAGGATTTAGAGGGTCACTGGCAACAGTATATAGTATTACAGACAAAGTATTTTTACGCTTGAACTACGGTAGCTAAGGTACAATCCCCAGTTAAGACTGCAAACAAAGACCATAACCCACATAGTACTAAGTTCAACTTGCAGACCACCTTCATCCTTGATGGACTTTGTATGCAAAACAAAGAATTTTGAGAATTTTTTTAAAGAGTCATTCATTCATCATATAAAAAAAAATTTTAAGTAGCCTTTCAGTGCTGTGGCCTTATTGCATACTTGGCAATAGACCAAATGTTCTTCCCATAGGTCCTCTCAGTAGACTTGTTTTCCAGTCCTGATGTTTCATTGACTGTGTTTACATTGACCATTCGACTTGCGAGCCTAAACAAAGAGACATTAACACGCTTGAGGAAATGCAAACAGAAAATAGTGTCATTGACAATTGTTGAAGGCCAACAATGAAAGACTGTCTCTAATGGTCTTAATTTATTAATGTCAAATTAGCACCAATATATTTTTACACAATTAAGTTGAGAAAGTACTGAAGTAGAAACTACCGGCAAATTTAATTTTAATTTGTTCCGTGGGGTTATTCTTAGGGTATACATATCTCTGTTTTAAAGCAGAATGATCCCTTGATGTGGACTGGCTATTCTACATGAGAATATCTGTGAGTAGTTTTTGGACAAAAACATTTCTTTTCATAGCAAGGTATAGCATATTACTTCAGTTCTCAAATTTAGTATTTTAGCTTTGTAAATTGTCAGTGCATTTAAATACGATTTTTAAACATCAGACATAAAGTTTATTTTAAAAACCTAAGGTGATTAAAATATCTACTAAAATGTTGAAAATTGTAAAATCTCGGTAGTTAATGAAGTAAGTGTGAGTGGAAAAATTTCAATTTCACCCTGAAAATAGTTTTGTTTTGTTTTTCTTTAATTGACAAATCTGACCTTGAGGGAGAGAAAAAATAAATGCAACCACAACTTACATGGAATGAAAAAAGCTTTTGGAATTCAATCATTTGGCAGTGACTGAAAAATAAATATCAGAGTGGCTTTTGTTTTAATTTTGTTCAGCACGTTGTTGATTTCTTTATAACAAAAGCAATAGAAAGAAAAGATGAAGTAATAGTGAGCCAAACAGAAATAATTTTCCGTGCATTGTGCTTGTCTTCACTGTGAGTTTAGTTTTCTATAGTCAATGTCAAATTGATCAGACCTCTACTGTGTGATTGAAGTACTTCTTAAAAAAAAAAAAAACTCATATTGTGAAGTTAAAATGGTTAAGTTGTAGTGTCACTGAAACAGTTTTTCTGATTACATTTCGCTTTGCAACAGAGCCTGAGGTTTTGCACTTCTTCCTTGTTTAAACAGCTTAAGTAAATTTACAGGATTATGCCCCTTTTTTTAAATAATGGAGAAAAGGAATGGGTGCAAATTTTGAATATGGTTCTTTTCTCTTTTAGAATTAGCAGCCAGCTCTGCATGAGGAGAGAAAAGTTGAGAGTATATAAAAAAGACTTCCCTATATGATGGCTCCTGGCTTTTTAAAGGAGATACAAAAATAACAATAAAGTTAACTGTGTACAATGGAATGCTGGCTTTCATTGCAGATCTATAAAAAAAAAAATGGTTCTATTGACTTTTGCTCAAACTTTACTAGTAGCAATGAGTGTTTGCCAATAATTTTTGTTTTCTTTCCTTTTTTAGGAGATGGGCTAGCTTAAAATTTCAAATATACATATACTTACATGTATATTTACCTCATTGAATGCCAATGTTAAAAATGTGGTGGGAGCTGATCACCTATGCTGCCATAAAATGAAACAGCTCCCCCTCTTATATTTGACCAGAGACCCATAGTATTGAAGCAGATTTATGGAAGTGAATGTATTTATCAAGTTCATACATGAGGCAGCAGAACAGGCTTTATTTAGCCTTCTTATCACTTGTACCATAAAACAGTGGGCCTCTGTTTAGTTGGCCTAATGCAATTGTTAAATTGGAATAACTTTTCTGATTTAAAATTGTAGTGTATTTATTTGGTGTTTTTCAGGGAAAAACTATTTTAAAGAGATTACCAACCACAATGTCGTATGTTAACCTGACAGTAACAAATATTGAAAATATTAAATAGTTGGCCACAAAACACCATGCTTCTTTAGGTTTTTGAATGTGAAGGAAATAAAAAATTTTTTTCTGTATTCAAAGGCAATTTAAAATTAATTTTAAAAGACCTATTTATACATTTTATTTATATTTACTTTCAGTTTATTTTAATCATTTTGCAAATAGCAGTGAAAGTCATGATGCAATAGAAGCTAAATTCTTTCCTGTATACCTCTGATCATTTTTCAAAACCGTATTACATTTTTAAACCCTTATTTACAACTTACACGATTGGCTGCAGTTTGCACGTCATGCTGTATTATACTTTTCTACACATAGGCTGCGCCATTGAGCCACTAGTTAAAGAAATGTTTCTTGTGCTGCCAGTAGTACGTGGAAATGGAAATGTGGAGGACATGGAAATCAAGAGGATGGGCTATCAGTTTTTAAAATGTGTGTTACTGTAATTAATATAACAAAAAAAATATTTTGATATACATCACTTTTTAAATCTTTTAAAATATTTTCTGATAATTTTCAATGTAATACTTTCAAAACTTCATTTTTAAAAGTTTTTATTTACTATTTCCCATAGATATTAGTAAATGTATAATAGAAATTTAAATGCATTAATAGAAAAATATAATTTGTAACTTAGGCATGTGAAGTCATTTTGGTATATTTTGAAGATTATTTAAAACTTATTATAATTTAAAAGATAAACATTAAAACAACTTTAAAGTGTAAAATATAATTAACAAATATGTGCTTGGAAACTTTACATTCAAATCTAGCTATTTAGCATTCTGCATTAGAAATTTGTGAAGTCAAAATTAGTATGTTTTTTTCTAATGAAAGATATGAAACTTCAATGAATCTAAGTAAGAACTGGTTTGTTATTATTATTATGCACTGCATTTTTATGTTTTATTTCCATTCATATTGAGACTAGCTAACATATAAAAAACTTACAGTAATATTTCTATTGCATTTTTATCTTTTAATTCAATAAAATGTTAAAATAGTAGATTTTTTTTTTTCTTTTTTTTTTGAGACGGAGTCTTGCTCTGTCACCCAGGCTGGAGTGCAGTGGCGCGATCTCGGCTCACTGCAAGCTCCGCCTCCCAGGTTCATGCCATTCTCCTGCCTCAGCCTCTCCGAGTAGCTGGGACTACAGGCGCCCGCCGCCACGCCCGGCTAATTTTTTTGTATTTTTAGTAGAGACGGGGTTTCACTGTGGTCTTGATCTCCTGACCTCGTGATCCGCCCGCCTTGGCCTCCCAAAGTGCTGGGATTACAAGCGTGAGCCACTGCGCCCGGCCAAAAATAATAGATTAAAAATAACATCTACAACTGCATTGCATTTAAACATAAACATTTCTTAACTTTTATATGTTGGAAAATAAATTTTAAGAATAATCAAATACTTTTGTCAAATACATGAAAAAATTTGACTTTGTACATTTAAACGCCCTTCTTTGATCTTCCATCTTGCAGATCGGCAGATTCTAGAAACTGCTCTGGGACTATTTCTTTGCGAAAATACTCTGTGTAAATTATTGTTTTACTATTTAATAATGAGTGATTTATTGGGAAAAGTGAGCTATTTCTCTCTACTATAATAATAGTAGAGAAACTTGGGATTGAAAATTTAAACAGTGATATTGACCATTTACCCCTTAGCAAAAGTTATGAAAGTATTTTAGTATTGTTGGCGAATGGGGCTCTGCTTGAATTTCCAGCATGCAAGAACTTGCATGCTCCGGGTCATAAATGCTGCTTCATGAATATTCCATCACTCTATATGTGAATCTTTAGGGAAGGGTTTATAGAAAGTATATTTGTCAGCCAGTTATGTGTGGGGTGTCGGGGTCTTTCCCAATGTTTATATTGTTGCTAACTTGTCCTACTGATAATTTGGACATAGTATCTGAGATTTTCATTAAAAAGAAAATCATATTTGGACCTAGTGCAACATATTTTTTGTAAGACACCTTTTTTATATCTCATAATATTCACTTCAGATGCTATAATGTAATTTATTTAATTTAGACAGAGTATCATTTTGTTGCCCAAGCTGGAATGTAGTGGTGTAATCACAGCTTACTGCAGCCTCGACCTCCCTGGCTCAGGTAACCCACCTAGCTCAGCTTCCCAAGTAGCTGGAACTACAAGCACACCCCACCATGCCCGGCTAATTTTTCTGTTTTGTGTAGAGACCAGTTCTCTCCATGTTGCCCAGGCTGTCTCGAACTCCTGGGCTGAAGTGATCCACCTGTCTAAGCCTCCCAAAGTGCTGGGATTACAGGTGTGAACCACTGCGCCGGCCAGAATTTACTTTAAAGTGTGGTTTGTTAGAACCATTCATTTGTTATGAATTCACATAAAATGAATGACAGTTCTTTTTTTATGATATGTGAAAATTTATTATTGCTCACATTTATATTATCTGTATCTCAATTCTGTTGTGATGTCTGTGATATCACACAATCCTATTAGAAATAATAGGTTGATTTTAAAGTTATAGCATTAGGCTAACATGTTTTTTTCTTAGTATATTTTATGTAATTAAGCCTTTTTTCTGATAGTAAATAATGTCAAAGCATCAGAGGTATGATTGGGGGCAGATGATTCTTTTTGTAGCTAAAACTATGGCTTAGGAATCTGCCGTGTTGGATAATTGACATTGTTTGTCTGTTATTTGTAGAATAACTGTGTGGTATGATTTGGGCTGCTTAGCAAGTACTATATTGGTGACCTGTTCAAATTCGAGAGTCACCACTGATTTATATCACAGTTATTTCCAAGGGCATGGTAGATCATGTCTCTCTGGTAATGACCTTAGATTATTTGGATCTCTGTGGAAAGGAGGACCCTTTTAAATGAAGATGAGTGCTGAGAATTAGTGCTTAAATAGGGCACACATCTGTATAGGCAAAACCAGATTTCTCTTTATATGTTTTTGAATCTTAAAGTGAGTACATCGATTTTTGATACTTGGCAGTTAAGCTTGTGATCATCTCACTTAAAATAAGACTATGTAATGTACCCAGATTTCATTTTGGAGCCCACGGTGATATTTCATAGCTATTTCACAGCAACCAAAACTCAGATATAAAGAAAAAATATGCTGTGCACCATATGATATTCTGGACAGAGAAAAAAATAAGTTTGTGGTCTCAAAAGCACCAAATTACAAGTCCTAGGAGGAATTATGCACCTCAAAATGTGATGGTTGGCTCATGCCTGTAATCCCAGCACTTTGAGAGGCCAAGGCAGGCAGATCATCTGAGGTCAGGAGTTCGAGACCAGCCTGGCCAACATGATGAAACCCCGTCTCTACTAAAAATACAAAAAATTAGCTGGGCATGGTGGTGGGCGCCTATAATCCCAGTTACTCGGGAGGCTGAGGCAGGAGAATCTCTTGAGCCTGGGAGGCGGAGGTTGCAGTGAGCTGAGATCGCGCCACTGCACTACAGCCTGGGCAAAAAAAGTGAGTGAGTCTCCATCTCAAAAAAAAAAAAAAAAAAAATTGTGATGGAGCTGCTTTTCATATTAGCAGCTGTACATAGCCATGCTCAGGAGGTGGAGCCAAGAGAAGTGTTCCGTAAATGATAGCAAATGGTTCTTAGAAAGGTTAGAGAGCTCTAAATAAGATCCCCATCTTATCCTATAGCAATCACCCAGCCAGCTAAGCACTATCAGGTGTGATTTTATGTTATCGCCTTAAGTGGTCATGTTTTACCTACTTGTATTGTTTATTCAATTTGAGATGATCAAGTCTTCATGTTTTTCCCGCCACTTTCTATGACTCTCCTTTGACCACCTTTCTACCCTTGTGTTCCTCTGCCATGCAGTAGGCCCACTTAAAAGGTGAAACTCAGCTGAGTGCGGTGGCTAATGCCTATAATCCCAACACTGTGGGAGGCCTCTGTGGGCGGATCACCTGAGGTCAGGAGTTTGAGACCAGCCTGGCCAACATGGTGAAACCCTGTCTCTGCTAAAAATACAAAAATCATCTGGGTGTGGTGGTGTGCACCTATGGTCCCAGCTACTCGGAAGGCTGAGCCAGGAAAATCATTTGAACCCAGGAGGTGGAGGTTGCAGTGGGCTGAGATCGTTGCACTGCCCCGCAGCCTGGGCACAGAGCAAGGTTCCATCTCAAAAAAAAAAAAAAAAGTTATGGAAAAAAAAGGTGAAACTCAAGTAGGTTAATGGTATGCCTTCTAGAAACCCTAATGATAGATTTGTTGAGAAGGCAGACAACCGTTTGTTGCCTTCTATGATCCAGGCATACACTTCATTTGATCTTCACAATTATCTTACAGGGTAAATACTGTTTTTCCCATTTTGCAAATAAGTATACTGAGGTCCAGAGAGGTTACAGAATCAGTCCAATTGAAGGGCAGTATAAAGTCAAATCCTTTACTTTTTTTCATTATCACGTGCTAAAGATAGTGTTTAATTATGCCAATTGACTTCTAGTCTAGAAAGCAGAACTGAAAGGTGAATTGGAACGTCTTTTGAGTTTATACTCTGAAGACAGAGGTTGGCTTTTGCCCTCACCATGGAGCCATCTCCCAAAGCAGTGCCATCTGTAATGCCGTTGGCAGATAACTGTACATTAGTGAGGACTGACAAGCGAAGAGGGTATCCCGGGAAAACTTTGGAAGGTGGTGATATGATGCTGCGAAGAGCATGCCTCTGAAAGTGGGTAAAAACTTGCATCAGTAGTGCCTGGGTGCCTACTAAAAAAAACACAGCTTCCTGGGTGCCAACGATAATCGACCATATCAGAATCTCTGGAGGTGTGGCCCAGGCATCTTCCTTCCTAAGAAGTAACTTCAGGTACTTGAGAAACATATTAACTTCTGAGGGTTATTGCTTTCACGTATGAAGCTAATGGAACCTAGAAGAACCTGTGCTTTGAAACTCTACAAGCCTGTCTGCAAAGTCTGTTTTTCTCTAGAGAAATGTCTTTTCTGTGCAAAGTGTGCATTCAGTACCACCAATTCCCCGCATTTTGGTGCTCAGACCCTCAAAGACATAATTAAGCGGATTTCTTCTTTAAAAGCCTACTGTGTGGTATCTCATACAATTATATGGCCCTTGTTTTTTCGTTGGTCTTTTTTCAAATATAACATGCAGTGTTGCCAGGACCACCATCGTATTAAAATATAAAATTATCTTTTGTGAAAAATGGAGTCAGGGCATACATCTGGGAATCCAACAAACTCTAAACTGGCTGTGTACAATTTTTTTTTTTTTTTTAAGTTTGGAAACTGATAGCTGCCTGAAGGTTGCATATTTAAAGTCAGTTTCCCTGCTTCATTCATTTTCCCCCTGTGGCAAAGCAAAGCAGCACTTCTTATGGGAAAAAAAAAAAATTGAAAGAAAGAAAAGAAAACCTAATATTGGCATTCTAACAGTAAAATAATGGTAAAGATTGAGCCTGGATTTTGTAATACTTTGGATATTGGAATATCCGAATTTCCAGCTGGAAAAATTAGTATAAAATGTATTTTAGATGAAAAGTTCAGTGAATGCTGACCCACATTTTGAGATATAAACAAAAAACAATTAAAAGATAGCTATTTTAATGAAGGAAAATATAGTATTTAAATAAAGTGTTTAGACTTCTAAGTAGAGGGTTGCTCATGTAATAGCCAGAGTTCCTCTGTGCATACATCTCGGAAGAGGCTAAAATGCCAGATGTATTTTTGTGCTAATTTTCTCACCAGCTTCTGGAGCCAGTAGAGGAATTCAGCACGTAATATCTCATAGAAGGTATCCATCTCAGCATTTTCCCACGTTCCTCCTTCCTGATTCATTGCTGAAAGCAGAGATAAGAGAGTTAACAAATAACTAGACTAATAATAGCCATAATAACAAACATTTATTGAGTGGTTATTGTGTGCCTGGTGCTATGTTAAAGATTTTACATAGATTATTTCATTTAACAACCATATGAGTCCTATCATCCCCTTTTGCAAATGAGGAAATCAGCAACCATTTCAGCTAATATTTATTGAGCATCTTCTATGTGTTGAATACTGTACTATGCTGTTCCCTGTGTTATCTTTATCTTCAAAACATTCCATTTTATGGTTTATGGGTATTTATCTTTATTTTACATGTGAAGAAATTGAAACTGAGAGATTAAATGACTTATTCAAAATGTCATACTGCTAGATATTAGAGATTCCAGACTTCTTAGTTCCCCATTTTACTTTGTTTGTCCTAAGATGCGTTTAAAATATCTTCCCATCTTGTCTATTCCTTCCAAGTTTATACTCCAAAGAAAAGACTAATAATATCTCATGTATCCAGTGATTCATCTTAAGGAAACTCGTTCCTCTATAGGAGACAACACTAGCCTTGGAAAGCCATCTTGGGATGCCTTAAAAGAAAAAACTCACAACAAAACATGCATTATAAGGTAGCAGTTGACACAATGAGATGCCATCTCACACCAGTCAGAAAGACTTTTGTTAAAAAGTCAAAAAATAACAGATATTGGCAATGCTATGGAGAAAAGGGACACTTACACACTGTTGGTGGGAATGTAAATTAGTCTGGCCACCGTGGGGAGCAGTTTGGAGATTTCTCAAAGATCTAAGAGTTGAACTACCATTCGACCTGGCAATCCCATTACTGGATATATGTATGTATCCAAAGGAAAATCATTCTACCAAAAGGTAGAATGCACCTGTATGTTCATTGCAGTTCCCTTCACAATAGCAAAAACATGAAATCAACCCAGGTTCCCACCAACGATAAATTGGATAAAGAAAAGATGGTGTATATGTACACTGTGGGATATCACATAGCCGTAAAAAGGAACACAATCATGTCCTTTGCAGGAACATGGATGAAGCTGGAGGTCATTATCCTAAATGAACACAGAAACAAAACTAAATGCCACATATTCTCACTTAAAAGCGGGAGCTAAACATTGGCTACTCATTGGCATAAAGATGGAAACAGCAGACACTAGAGACTACTAGAAGGGGGAGAGAGGAGGGGCACAAAGGCTGAAAAATTATTGTTGAGTACTATGCTTACGACTTGAATGACAGGATCATTCCTACCTCAAACCTTGGCATCACACAATATACTAATGTAACAGACTTGCTCATTGACCCCTGATTCTAAAATTTAAAAAATGGAAAAGAAAGATAGTGGTTGATTGTAGAATTCTGTTTCCGTGTAAATCCTGCTCTGCCACTTTGCTAGCTATGTGACTTTGGGAAAACTAATTAATCTCTCTATCCTTCATCATCAAATAAAATGAAGACAATGATAGCATGGTTGTGTACCTAATAAGCTTTCAATGAAAGGTATGAGTGGTGGTGGGTGTTGTTGATATTATTCTTACATTTAAATTCTTAAAAAGGTTTGCTTTTACAGTTCTTTGGTAGTTTTCTTATTTTATCTCTCAGCCCTCACCAGAAGAGTTAAAGAAGATAGATGTCATGAAATAAGAGAATGACCATTAAAGAAAGTCATGAAACTATCATTAAACAATCAAAAATGGCTGTTTGTAATAATAACTTTGTCAATAAAAAAATTGAAATGTTTGGTCAGTCATGGTGGCTCACGCCTGTAATCCCAGCACTTTGGGAGGCCGAGGCAGGTGGATCACAAGGTCAGGAGATCGAGACCATCCTGGCTAATGTGATGAAACCCCGTCTTTACTAAAAATACAAAAAATTAGCCAGGCACGGTGGCAGGTGCCTGTAGTCCCAGCTACTTGGGAGGCTGAGGCAGGAGAATGACGTGAACCCAGGAGGCGGAGCTCGCAGTGAGCCGAGATCGGGCCACTGCACTCCAGCCTGGGCGACGGAGCAAGACTCCGTCTCAAAAAAAAAAAAAAAAAAAAAAATTGAAATGTTCTCTCTTCTTAAGGAAACCATGAACTGTATTTTAATGGTGTATTTTAGAAGTTTCTCACTAATTAATCAAATAAATTATTGCTGCTTGAAGTTAAATCAGCTTTGTCTGGAAAGTTCTCTTTCCTGAAGCATCCCATCTCACCACAATACTAGATAAATAAGTTGTTACCCAACTCCTGTAGTGCTTTAGGTTTATTCAGGGGTCACAGACCCAAATGGAATGAGGTTTATACTCATAATGTAGCAAATATTGAGAATTGTTGCTGAGCTTAAGGAAGAATTGTGCTGGCCTACCAGATGTGATTGGAGCAGTATTCAGCCCAAGGTTTATGGTCCCTGGAATGAATTGTATTCATGGTCCTTAATGCTCACTGCCTATGTACCTGTCCTTGTATGTTATCTGCTTCATTACCCGAAATAAACTAAGCAACTTGGGAGTCAAGACTAAGCCTTAGACCTCTTTATTGTCCCCTTTTCCTGTCCAGTGCCCTGCATTTAAAAGTTCTGCAACTCTTGCTGATAATAGAGGGTATGTTTATTAGGAAAAAAAAAACCTTAATGGTATCCATGAAATAATTTTATTATTAGACATAAAATGACAATGGTATTTGCATGTTTGGTGAAAATATGCAATCCCTTAATAGATCAAAAAGGAAATTGACTCAGGTACAACCTCTCCTACTTACCTGGGAGGCAGTGTAATATGGTGAAAAGACCATGGAATCAAAGAGATTCAAATTTTATTGCCAATTCCATTATTCACTGTCTATGGCTTTAGGAAAATTATTTGACTCACACTTCCTCCTATTTCTTCTGGACTTCTCTGTATTTTCTAGCAAGCTCAGTAATGCATCAAAAATGCATGTTAATTGAGGTAGATCCACGATCTAGCTGTGAAAGCCCTTCAGAACAGCAAAGCTGTCTTATTGCCTGAAAAAATTTGTAATATTTATTACAATTAAAAGACCCCTTTTTTACCTAAGGTAATTTGAGATGGGTTCCTGTAATTTGAAAATATAATAAGACTAATACCATTGGCTCCTGTGAGGAATGTTTTGTGCTTTGTCTTCCCCCAGAAGCTTCAGAATATGATAAAGTACATTGTTAAAAGGTTAGATTCTTTTTCTGAATATAAGTGTTCATTCTCATAGATCTCTACATATCTGTAGTGAATCATATTGTTTAAATTCTATTTTTTTCTAAATTACTTAAAGTACAGTACTCATTGTATACTCTAAATCATTGCCTTCTAGATATTTGGGTTGCAAAAACAAGCAAAGCTTTAAAAATAAAATCAAATAAGTTTGAGGAGTGGCACATGATTGGAAGCTGTTTATTACTTCAAGTATGTCTACAAAGGGGACAGGGAGAACTGACGTCTACTAATTCTGTATAAAGGAAATAATATTTGAATGCCACAAATTGGGCATTTGTAGCTCAGAACAAGTGATTGTCCTTTAATGCAAATATATTTAGTCTTAGGAAAAACTTGTTCTATTGTTCTTATTTTTAAATTTGAACCAGCACCACTCTATGGACCATAGTTTGGGAGCTGCTACTCTAAAGCCATAGCAGTATTATTCATTCATTGCTAAATCAACGAACATTTGTTACGTACCCAGCAGAGGCTGCGTTTGGGAATCAAATAGACCTGGATTTAAATCCCAGCTTTCTTTGTTATGAGCTGTGTAACTTTGGGTTAGTGAGTTAACCTTTCTGAGCTTCTTTTTTTCTCATCTACAATAGTAGCTTAATAAGACCTTGCTAAAGTGCTTATTGTTTAAATCTTCTACCACATGTTAAGTGATAGATGGAACCTATCAAGTGATACGTACTGTATTAGGCACTGGGGGGAACATACAATCGAATGGACATGACAGAAGTAAATGAGTGAGTACAGTGTAGATGGATGCATTGGGTCAGAGAAGCCTTCAATGTCCTGGTCTAATTATGTGTTTAGCTGATGTACAAAGGAAAATGTTGCATGAATTTGACTTGGCTGGTACTAGACTATTGTTGAATTGTTTGAATTCACTTTTTGAATACTGGTCCTAATATTGAACCCTAATATTTGCATTTTCTCCTCAAAATGATTGAACTCAACCATTTCATTTTAACAGATAAAATAAGGCCCTGATGTGTTAAGTAGCTTGCCCATGTTTACACAGCCAGGTAGTGGTGAAGGAAGGACTGAGATTCCAGATCACTGTTGTAGTTTGCTTCACTAGCATGCGATTTCCATGACCGCAGGGACCTTGTGTGGTTTGCTCACCTCTATATCTCTCTTTGGGGCTAATAGTAGGCACTAAATAAATAGCTATGAAATGAATGATTGATTTCTCTTTTGAGATTTCACAGCCTAAAAATCTTTTTGCTTTCTCTCACCTAATGATGTCTCTTCCCTGGCACTGAAAACTGATGAAAGTTAGGTTGTGTTCCTGTAGCTCGTTTTCAGTTTCTGACATGCAGATCTAATTTATGGATCTTTTCATTATAATCTTTGTAGCTGTTTTCATAAATGTACAAGTCAAGGTTTTCTTCATGTGTGTTTAAATATCACTGATGTTTATCCTCTTTTTGCAAGAGTGGATTTTGATAATGGCCAAAGGTACAGCAGTTTTCTGCTTCCTTCAGTAAACGTTTGTTCGTGTCCATTGTGTGTTTTCAAGAATGTTAACGTTCATCTTCATCCCTGCTGAGAGTGCTCTATAGGGAAACATGCTAGCTTTGTTTACAGTCCAGTGGAATTAATACTGCCCTCATTTAAATTAGCAATTTATTAACTAGTTACAAAACAAAATTACCTTTTACCTTATGAAATTAATTAATGTTTAATATTTAACTTGAAGGATGGCGCTATGTTATTCTTGTTATGAAGGAACATTCATAAAATCATTTCATTGTCTTTTTAATTTCCTAGGCAGCATTGGAGCCATTGAAACGATTTTGCCTGATAGACTTCATATTTTTAGCATTCAAACTGTTAATACTATTCCATTATTTTAGACGATATGTTGTTGAAGAGAATAGCTTCCAATTAGCAATTTATTGTGTAGAAAAATTTAAACCTCTCGTGAATTTTTCTCTGTTTGTTCATTCTGTGTATCTTTTGCCCATTCCCACCGGCCTGCAGTGGCGCTATCTCGGCTCACTGCCAGCCCCGCCTCCTGGGTTCACGCCATTCTCCTGCCTCAGCCTCCTGAATAGCTGGGACTACAGGCGACTGCCACCGCGCCTGGCTAATTTTTTGTGTTTTTAGTAGAGATGGGGTTTCACCATGTTAGCCAAGATGGTCTTGATCTCCTGACCTCGTGATCCACCCGCCTCAGCCTCCCAAAGTGCTGGGATTACAGGCGTGAGCCACCGTGCCCGGCTCCTGCCTCTTCTAAAAGGGCCAGACCTACACGTGTTCAAACTATTTGCTGTTTTAGCATGCATTTAATCATTAGATCATTCTAAGTACCTCCTAGGAGCCAGGCACTGTGCTAACATGCAGGCAACACCCAATTTAATAGCCTTAGAACTGTACCGTTCTCAAAATAGAAACTTTGGAATCTGAAGATAATAAAAAATATTTCCAGGTGGAAGTTGAAATTACATTTTAAATATATTCTTGGAATAAATGTTAAACTCTCAAGAGTATCTTGGGGTGGGATGGTGGAATGGTGGTTACAAGGTACTACCTCCCATCATCTATAATGGTAATATTTTAATAATGCATTACTTTCATAATCAGAAGATTAAAAATAAGATGTTTTCTGATATTTCAAGAAGTATTCCTTCATTCTATATTTGAGTGCCAAATATGTACAGGGCCCTAGGCTATGTATGTCACAGCAGTATTTTTCAAATTTTGTTATCATGACCTATAGTAAGAAATACATTTCACATCACAATTTATATTACACACACCCACACGCACAAAACTGAAATAAATGTTTTATGAAACAATACTTAGCCTTTCTAACTACAGATAGTATATGCCAATATTTTCTAATCTTGTTTTTTTAAAAAAAGAAATGGCAGTCTTGATTTCTAAATTGATTTTATAATCTGTCTACAAGGTCACAATCCACAGTTTATGTTAGGGATGCATAGATAAGTAAGTTTTAGCTCTAACTTAGAGCTTGTATATTCCAAGAGGGAACATAAAACATGCCTACAGAGAACTCGCTGAGTCCTCACGTGGTGGGGAGAGAGCTCTGATCTTTCTTCCTCTTTTTATAAGGACACTAATCCCATCATGGAGACCTCATGACCTCACCTAAACCTAATTACTGGTACTATCATATCTAGGGGTTAGGGCTTCAACGTGTGAATTTGGGGGGACAGAGACATTTGCTCTATAGCAATATTTTCCTATCAACCAACTTTAAAGCAACTGAAATTTTTTATTACATATCCTTATCCTCAGTGAAACCATGAGTTAGACATACCAGTCAAGCTTTCCCTAATATCTAAATATATAATTGTATACTGATTGAAGTATATACCACCAAGAGTAGACCAGACACTCTTTGGTAAACAGTTAAAAGTTAGAGGGGTTTGGGAAACTATAAGTCCAGGTTGAAGAAGAAGATAACATTCGGACTGGGGCCTTGAAGATGGGAGTGGTTACAAAGAAAGCCATCCCCTGTGGGGATAACATTGTGAACAAATAACACGCTGAGTAAAAAGTTGTGTTCAATAGCTTCTAATATGTTCTAATTAAAGGCATATGAATGACAGAGTGATATGATGAGGCCTATACTTAAGGAACAGTATCTTGGCAGTAGTGTGGGAAGGGAACTGGGAGAAGGACAAGCTGGAAATATAATTTAATCAAAAATTGTATTTTAAAATTAGACATAGAATCATATGTACGTGGTTAGATCAACCAAGCAGCCTTCTAGGCGGTGAAGAATTGCAAGAGGGCATGATGCAGGGAAAAGACCATCAGACCACCAAATCCGTTCGCTGTTTAAGTTTCAGCAAATCATTTACCCATTTTCTATTCTCATTTCTTCTTTTGAATGGGCTTAATAACGCCTATCCGACCTCATAGACTTGCTGAGAAAATCAAATGAAAAAAGTCCAGAAACACTATGTAAATGTGAGGTAACTTTCTTATTGTTTTGTTTGAACCTTTTTGAGCCCAAGAAGTGACTTGGTGATAACGATGCTTTAGGAGACGAGTCTGGCCAGTGGCATATAGGACAGCTCAGAGGAGAAGAAACCATAAGGAAAGCATTTCAGACAGTATGGCAGCAGGTCATAGAAGAAATAACTGAGTCTTGAATTGGGGCTGTGAGAGCAGGAATGAAGAAGAGAGGACAGATGCCAGAGACATCACTGAGGAAGAATCAATGGACGCAGCAATTTGGCTCTGAGGATAGGAGGTGGGGGACAGGGATGAAGGGAGAGTTAGGAGAAACCCTATCAGAAATCCAGGGTTTCTGGTTGAGTAAAAGGTATATATTGATTGAGTAAACAGTAAAGGAAAATCAGGAGGAAGAATAGGTTTGGAGGGCGGGAAATACTGAGTTTAAGATATTAACAAAGCGCCCAAGTGTTTTCATTGAGTAGCCAGTCAAACCTTTGGGATTGAAGCTTAGGAATGAAGATATAGTTAGATATGTAGACATAAATCATTCTTGAACTGATAATCATTTAAATCTATATATTTCAAACTTTATCCATATGAGTGCAACTTGTAAGCTTTTTGCCATATTTGCATTATACTTTTACTTAACGTTTTCAAATCTATTTTAAGTTAGCTCACTTTTTGAAAGTGTAGCCCCATTCTAAACAATAATATCTTGAATTTGATGTGATGGATATAGTTTTTAAGATACTCGTTAGATGTATAATTACCATATTGCATGATTGTAAGATGTGTATCTTGTTATAATTTAACATTTCTGTAATTAGAGTGTTTTACAGTTAATGGCATCTTACAAACTCTTCAGGCCAGCAACAGTGGTGATATACTTGTCATTGTCAGCACATGAGCCAACTTGCTTGCTATTCCTGGTGACATCAGTAGAAAAGTGTAAGTTTCTATCAACAAACCGTTTCAGGATCTTTATAGAAAAGAATATGAGTTTAATTGTCATCTGAAAACCTTACTTTCTGGTAAAATTAAGAAAGCACCAACATGGAAACTTCCAGAATAGTATCAGCAACATGGAAGATAATCCCAGAGACACACTTAAGAGATGCCGTATCCCAGTGCCCTTGATGCAGCATCAGGTGCAGAGGACATTGATGACTGTAAGTTGAAAAGTGAATCAGAAGAGGTGGACACTTATGTGTGGAAAAATTCTAGGAAAACCTTAACCCATTAATTTTGCTTATATTTCCATTTTATTTATGCACAAGAGAGATGTATATAAGATCTCTGAGTCAAAAAGAGCTCGTTGAATAAGCGTAAAATAAAAATTTTAAATGATAAGAAAATATAGTGTCATAATTTAGTTGGCAGCTGTCTTCTGAGTAGTGTATAAAAAATGGTGCGTTTGGCTGGGCACTGTGGCTCACACCTGTAATCGCAGCACTTTAGGAGGCCGCGGTGGGAGGATGGCTTGAGGCCAGGAATTTGAGACCAGTCTGGGCAACACAGTGAGACATTGTCTTTTAAAATAAAAACTAAAAAAAGATATATCTTACAATAGATGCTGACTAAGGTTAGATTAAACAAAGTTTCAAAATAAAAAAGTGTCAGTTCATGTTCCACTTAAAGTCATCTCATAAATGCTACTTTTTAGAAACACATTTAAAACACAGGAATAAATAAGATCACTCAGAGAATACTAATAGAGAAGAAGAGAGCCTTAGAACCATAAGGAAAGTGCATTTCACAGGAGAAAAGAGAAAGTGGGAGAAAGTAAGTGAATAGAATTTGCAGATAACTCTGGGAAGTGCAGCATCATGGAAGCCAAAGAAAGAGATTTTTCAAGAAAGAAAAGTAACTTAGAATAATTAAATACTATAGAAGACCCGGAGAGTATTCAAACAGGTAGGAAGTGGTGGTTTTAGGAATGGAAAAGTTTGAGTAGTGGAAAAGTTAATTCTAGAATTTTCTTTTTAAGAAAAAGTGACTGGGGAAGAAAAAAAGGTGGTTTTGATGAGGATTAGAATTATTATTATTTTTCTTACATTCAGGCTAGAGATCCCTGATCATGTGTTGGGGCCTAGAGGTGCAAACTGGTAAAGGGGTAGTGATGCCAGCATGAAGGAACCTCACTGATCATTTCAGGACCTGGAAGATGTACAAAGGGATGGAATCAGCAGCAAAAGTTGAAGATGTAACCTCAGAAAGGAGAAACACTTCCTCTGAAGCAGGGGTGAAAGAAGCAGAAGATAGATTTTGAATAATGTATAAATACAGAAGAGAGAACTTTTGGAGAATCACCATGATTCCAAATAGGAAGCCAAGTTACTCCCTGAAGGTGAAAGACAAGGTCAAGAACTTAGAAAGAAGATGGGAAAGGCTGAGAACAGTTGTGGTGGGGAATGTCAAGGTGACTCAGCGGGAGCCGGATTGGAAATTGCTGAACCATCCCAAAGGCCCAGCTGAGGTTAGGAAGCATTAATGTGTACTGGGCTCAATAGCATGGTTTCACAGTTCTCCCCAGGATTGCTTGGCAGACCAAGAATGGAAGCCAAGAAAGTGAACAGTGGAAAGTTGATGCCTTTTGAGAACTAGCAGACTAGGAGTGACAGGAGAACAAAGAGGGAGTGACTATAGAGTAGTAGTGAGTGCAAAGTTGAAATGGCTAACTGTGGGAGGCAGGCCAGATGGGGAGGCAGTGGAAGGCCAAATCAGGGTGACAGATAGGAGGAAAAGGGGGGCATTAGGTGATTGACATTTCACAGTGTGCATAGAGAACCAAGAAGGGAAAGAAGGAATGTGGGAGTCTGGTTGACTAGATGGAGATTTTGAGAATTTCAAGATTTTGAATATAGAATATTTAGGAATAACTATGTACTGGAATTACGAATGTACATGTCTTCTTAGAAGGCAGTGTATAGCCTGATAGTCCATAGCAATAGATTTGGATCTGAACCCAAGACCTACTAGCATTTATATACCGTATGATCATGCTAAATATAAGTTTGCATTTCCCACATGCGCCGTGCATAGTTCCTAGGAAGACCAACTCTATGGATCACACCAGTGGGCTCCCCATGCCTTCTGGGTTCCAGTTAGGTCACCCCGTGGGGAGTTCTGGCAGAAGATGGAACACAGGGAGGAGAATGTAGTCCAGGTATGAATTCACTTGGTTCTCTTCCTCTGGGATTGCAGTGGGCTGGCTGCATCATTCTCTCTGCATAGCCCTTTCTTTCAGAGTCCTGATAACTCCTCCCTCCCTTCCCATATTCAAGCCTAGGGGTGATAACTTGTCCACTGTTACTTGCCCTAGGTTAGTGTGCCAGGCCTTGTGGTTTCCCACGCCTTTTAAATTATCTCTGTAATAAGGTCTGCTTAAATTACCAATTTGAGTATGTGGTCTGATTTTTATTGGGACTCATAAAAATCACTTTGTGTAAGTTACTTAGGCTTTCAGCCTCATTTTCTAATCTGCAAGATTGAGATAACAGTAGTACCTACCTTGTGGGTTTGGTAGACAAATTAGAAGTGATAATGTGAAATCCTTATACAATGCAAGGTATATATTAATAGTAAGCTCTTGATAAATTATGATGATGATGATTGATTAATGATGATGATGTAGATATAGACACTGGAATTTCCATTTATGTCTATAGAGATCTATAGATCAGTGACAGCGTTTCTGTTAGCAAATAGCACTTCCTGATGTGTCTTCATCAATGGCAGAATTTAAGGGGCAAATTGAAGAGGGAGGACACAAGCCACCTCCATAATCTCTATTAGCACCTCCCCTGAAAGGCACTTTAGGTTGATAGTATCACAGCCTAATTTGTGGAAAGAAGAAACTTAATAGGCAAAATGCTCTAAACTACAATTGGAATATCTTTACTATAACATCTAAGTAAAAATAACATGTTTGATGTGCAAATGCAGCTTCACGGCAATATCTCTGACTTACCTCCTTGACACACCTTTCTGTCTTGGTGCTAATTTCTGTCTTAGTCAGCTCAGGCTACCATAACAGAATACCACAGGCTGGGTGGCTTAAACAACAGAAATTTATTTCTCCAGTTCTAGAGGCTGGAAGTCTGAGATCAAGGTGCGAGCACGGTGGAATTCTGGTGAGGACTCTCTTCCTGGCTTGCAGATGGCTGTCTTCTTGCTCTGTCGTGGAGTTAGAAAGAGAGAAGGACACTCTCTCCTGTCTCTTTTTATGCGGGCACTAATCTATCATGCAGACCTCACTCCCATGACCTCATTACCTCCCCAGTTTGCATTCTCCAGATATATTACGTTGGGGATTAGGGTTTCAATCTATGAATTTTAGTGGGCAAAGACATTCAATCCATAGAATTCACCTCTTGTTCCCCCAAATATGTGTTCTTCTCACATGCCAAGTACATTCCTTCCACCCCGGCAGCCCCCAAGGTCGCTGTTAAGTATGGAAATTGCGGAACCATCTCTGGTCATCTTGATTGTGAGCCCTTCTCTGGGTCTCATGGTGACGTAGCTAGTGGAAACCTTTGAGGGCATGGCTGTGCCTTTTAGGTGGTACAAAAGTAGTGATTTTAAAGACTTTTAGTCCAAGAATGACTTTGGTAGAGGGGAAACTCTGGAACGCTTACCTTGTTAAATTTGTTATGACCTAACAAGGCAATACTTAAACTTGAAGTGTTCTAAATGATTAATCTATAATAGTGATGCCATCTTATACTTAATTAGTGCCTTTTAACTTAAATGTGTTTTTAGTCACTTTTTTAAAGTATAAATATTATTGTATTGTAAATATAACTCCTCTGTGAGGTCAGCCACCTGGAGACCACCACTGTGCACCAGCTTTGAAGAATACCAGTAAGTATGTCTTGGCTGTAAAAACCTCCAAGAAAATAAGACCCTCTAAATCTCCATCAGTGACTTGCCCACCTTTACCACTGACCATGATGCCCAGGAAGGGAGGCACATTTGCTGATACATGTATTCAATACTAGAGCAGTTCTGTAAACTCTTCCCAAATCGTTTAAGTGGTTTCATGTTTCATGTCTTATGTGCATGTGGGCATCTTATAGAGAAAGAAAGGAAAGGGGAGCGATGAAAGGATAAGTGATGATCAAGAGCAGAGTTCTTGGAGCTCAACTCGTACTTTCGTGATTCTCTTGTGCCTTCTGGCCCTGGGTGCTGATAATAACAGCAGAGGATTTGTATGGCTTTACTCACCTAGACACCATATGTAGTTTTAAGCCCGGATAACAACTTCGGTTTGGTAATGTCTTCTTTTTCATTTTCTCAGGTCCCTAAGTTTGATTTTAGAAAACCCTCAAATCTGAAGGCCATTTCTCTGTTGGATATGTTTGTGTGTATATCCACTTTATCAGGAATGCGGTTGCATTCAGGTCTGTTGTCCTAAGCGCCTTTGTTTGTGGCTGCATTCCATGCAGTTCTGTCTTTCAGTCCTATGTATTTACTAACTATTCAAATGCCTTGTGGTATTCACACACAGATTATGTAAAATAAAAAAATACATTATTAAGGCTGTGGGTGCTGTGAATGGATTATTACAATTTGCCTATCATGGTAATGGCACCTGTTAGAGGTGTGATACAAAAGGCAGTGACAGGCAGTGTAATTTAGTAATTGTGGCCATTGTACTGTATGGCTGGTCAGTTCACCAGGCAAGTACAAAGGAGGCAGTGTTATAGCAGAGCAGGGGTGGGTACGCTTAATAGAGAGAGCTAGTTGTGTACTGAAAGAGACTTTTGGTGGAGGGCTAACTCCCAGGGGGCAACTTAGAATGAGTTGAAAAGAATGAACAAAAGTACAAAAATGGTACAGGTTTTCCTATTTCAGCTCTTAAAGTGACAGACGAGTTACGTTGGTGCACATTGCCAGCACTTTCTCTTACTGCCAAAACAGCTTTTTTCTCCCCAGAATACCCAAAGTTGCCTTGTCATATGGCAGTCACATATAATGTTCTCTTTTCTTCTCCTGTATGTAAAACATATTGTGTCAAAGTTCAGATCTAACTGGCATAGGGGCAAATGCACTGTATTCAAGAAAACCATTTGTTTAGCATCTACAATAGTATTTAAAGAGCATGTAAATAAACAGATTCAGAAGGGATATAGATTTTTGTATCCTTTTTCTTTATTAATTCCCCTCCTCTCCTTAGTATTATTATGGTAGTATTTTGGGTGGTTTTGCTACTAATCTGGACATTCTAGCATCCTGCCAGTCATTGTAATTAAGGCAGAACTTTGGCATCAGAGTAGATAACAGAAATTAACAGTCGGAATTTATGGTACACATTTTCTCCTTGCCTCCTTATGAACTCAGGAAGTCAAGCCATTTTTCAGGGCACTACTGAGAAATACTTTAGAGGAGGAATGAGTAAGAGCACAATGAAAAGGACCAAGCATGGCAAGATGACTTTTGTATCACAAAGTAATATATGGTGGGTTCACTTCTGGAGAGATGATGAGCTGACTACTGGGCATCACTCCCCTGTCAAGTATGCTTCCAACATACAGGCATGCGCCATTGGAAGCAGCAGCTTCCTCCACAGCTGACTCTCGCTTGTTTTAGTTTTCTGACCCAATTCAAATTGTGACCGACAACAAACTAAGCTTCTCAGATCAGACATTGACTGCATCTTATGGACCAGCTACTGTACTAGACTCTTGATAAGCATTTCCTCTTTTAATCTTTGCACCAACCTGTGGAGTATAGGTAGAATTATTGTCCCCATTCAACAGAGAAGGAAATGTAGGTGCAGGAGGTTCCATAGCCTTGGGTCACATGCAGTGAGTTGGGATAACATATTCACATTCTCTCTATGGAGAGAGATAGTGAGGGGCAGGTACCAACATAGTACATTTAAATCTGTAGTCTTTTGAAGTAAAATAACCATGATGTATTTAGAATGTTATTTGACAGGCTTTTGAAAACAGAATTGTGAAAATTAGTCAGAAGACTCTGGAATCTTAACATGGAGTAGTATCTGCATTTTGTCGCAGAAGTCATTTTAATAACAAGGATTACATGAACTAGCTTCTTTATTGAGGGTGGATCAACTTATGTAGAATACATAATGCTACTGGGAACCAGCCCAGTTTTAATAAAGGGCCACACAGAAGAAAATGTATGCTACAAAATGTCGATTCACATCTCCTAACTTGTGTAAACAGTATCGCAGACAGTACGAGACATGAATGGGCGAGGTGCGCCGCTGTTATGAATCACTACAGCAGGGCTTTGGCCATCAGCCTGATGAAACAGGCATGCCACTTAGGATGCTAACTGAATAGATTCAGTTGTGTGATATTTAAAACATGATTTTGTACTTTTGCTGCTCAGAACAGCGATTACAGCTTGTTACTTTTTTTTTGCAACAGTTTTGACATCTGAACATTCTTAACTGAAAAAGAATGTCATTTTCATGAAAGAACTTTCTGTACAATAAAGTTAGCATTTAGAGTCATCCTAACATATGCAATGATTTGCCAAGCTTGAATATTCTTATAGGCATAAGTTTCCTTTTCTACTTCCCAGAAATCATTCCAAAGTTTGCAGAGAAGGCACAGGGAAAGATATGGGAGTTTATTTCTGGCATGAAGTTGTACAGAGAAACAACAAAAGATTGTGGATTTCTTTTTTTTTTTTTTTTTTTTGGTTGTGTCACATACACCCTCTCCGCCTCTTTGCACCATGTCAGTAACTTCGGAAAGAATTAGCATATTGACATATAGTACATAAACAGTATCCTGAAACTGTAATATAGCATTCTAGCATAAAAAGTGTTGGGTGTTTCGGACAGACAGAAGCTGAATCAGAAATCAACATTATCTAGCCTTAAAGATTGCAGTTACTTCTGATAAAACCACCTGGGCTTCCTCAGAGGTCAAGGATGTGCCCGCAAAACCATGTGCTCATCAGCCTGTTGGAGTCAAGTCCTCTGTTTGTATACAGTGTATAAATGGTAATATGGGTAAACACTGCCCTCTCAAACCACATAATTACGTCGATTGCTGAAAAAACCCAGAAATGTACCAAAATATCACAGGGAAGCTATTTCTAACACGACTTTGCTCTTTATGGCTAAGTGGCAGCCACTGCTTTTTTTTTTTCCTTCTAAATTATGTGTTCTTGTTTCAAGCATTGAGATGATGCAAAACAGATTTTTGTGGCAACATTCTTTTTCGCAGCCAAAAAAGCATTCAAGGAAGCTCTGTACTCCTCCTTGGTTGCTATTTATTCTGGACCTTTTGTATTATCCGTGTAAACTCATTTCATTTTAAAATAAGAACTAACCTTCTTTGGGTTGTTTTTTAGCACTGCTAATAGTGCCAATAAAATAGCTAATTATGGTGCGAAGTGGGCGTTTTTAAATGATTCGTTAAAACTGAGTAAGAATAAATGAACATTACAGGTGCAAAAGAGAACCTTTTTCCTTAGTTTTCCTGCAATCCTCTGTATAAAGCCTATTTCCAACAGAAACCTACTAGTTTTTCAACTGGATAAAATAAAGGATAATTTTGACATTGCATGTGACCTGTAATCTCAAAAGCAAGTAATACTTTCTCAGTCTTCCTTATCTCTTTTTGTCCTCTTTTCATCCTTTCCTTTTCTTTCTTTATTCCTGCTGCCTTTCTGTGTACCCCGCTGCCTCCTCTAGCCAATCTCCTTAGAAACAATTGTGGTTAACAAAGTCGGAAGTCAAAACAGTTACTCTCATAGCCATGGTAAAAAAGACCAAAGTAAACAAATTCAGAATTTCTCATTTCCAACATCTCCATTTTGCACATCCTATTATTATGGCACTTAGTTTTAGGGTAACCACTGGTGATTTAGTCGTCTAAAAATGGCCAGTGGTTTTGAGCAGCAAACATGTTTCATTCTTTCATGGACCTTGAAATTTAAACTCGGAAATTCCACATCCATAAACTTAGCTTGTTCTAGCACTATTCATTTATATATGTAAGTTCACATTTTCATTTGTTTGTCTTTGACTTTCCTAGGCATTGCATTTAGGATCTGAGTAGGGTTTTGTATGTTTCAGTTGGGCCCTGACACTATCTATGGAATATATATTTCTTTTACAGGGATCAGCATCTGTTGATGCAATAATGTTTCAATTAAATAAAATTTGTGGGAAATTATGACTTTTCTGTTTGTGCTACTTCCAAAAACATGCCCAAGGTTTCGTAGCTCTATAAATGTTCTGAGTAAACATTGTTTTCCAAAGATTCATTTCACAAATTTAATACTTGCCATGTACCTACTGTTGCAGTAGTTAGTCACTGCGGAAAACTTCAGAAGTGTGTATTGTATGTTCTTGCCCCAAAGAGCTTATAACATAGGAGAAGGAAAGTTAAACAATACCAAATTAAAAGCTGGCATAAAAAAATAAGTCAAACTGTGACTAAGAGAAAGTAATTGGAAACAATATTAAATTAAAAGGACTCCTTTACATTAATGAAGCAAAAAGGAGAGAAAGATAATAAACTTTGATGAAGACCAAATGGCTATGTTAAACAGAATTTCTAAAATTTGATATCAAAAGGTACCTCTGCAGAAAATGTTGAATATTTACTACTATTTAAGTTGCACTTCTTTGACAACTAAATGTAATGACATTACCTATGCCTATTCCCATAATTTGAAATTAATTAGCAAATGTACAGATACAACTACAACTAAGAATTAGACTGGAATTATAAAAATGGATTACAAAAAATTAGTAAGATTTTCATAAAGGTTTTTCCCCCTCAGTGTTAGGGGAGAAAATGACTTCTAGACTTCCTTCTTCTCCTCCCTCCCTCCAAATTCC
The DNA here is from genome assembly GCF_028878055.3 of Symphalangus syndactylus. Classification (NCBI taxonomy): domain Eukaryota; kingdom Metazoa; phylum Chordata; class Mammalia; order Primates; family Hylobatidae; genus Symphalangus; species Symphalangus syndactylus. The sequence goes on along the minus strand of NC_072424.2, from coordinate 25,896,626 downwards.
GGGACTGTTTGAAGTGCTTCTGCTGCCTTCTTACATTCTTAATGCGTTATTTTATTCAAGAGAAGTGGGTTTTTTTTTTTACCTTTAACTTATGCTTTGTTGGTTTTAGTAAATTAAGGTTTAAATACCACTTCTTTCCCATTGAAATGAAATTAAAAACCACTGCTACTCTGATGTCATAAAGGAAAAATGAAGTGGATTAAGATGGCAAAATGTGTAAAGAAAACCTGATGGGGTTTTTAAAGGAGTTTGTGCGGTACCTTCTAACTTGAACTTAGCTTCAATTGTCTGTTCAGCTTCTCTACATTGAGCTTAAGTTTTATGAAAAGAAAAAGGTAGACAGGCAACAGAAATATATAAATGAAAATCTAAGCGGCCTAGAGCAAAAAGCAATAAAATATAGTTTGTTTTTCCAGATAATCTAAAATAATTGTAATTTGGGCCGTACCATTATGAAGTTTTTTGTTTTTCTCTTGAAAAAAAAATAAATAAAACCTTAAAATGACTAATTTTTAAAGCAAGCCAGTAACAAAAGCAGTCAATATAATAAATTTCAGAGTATCACTTCACAGTAGTATATTTGTAGGAAGTACTACTTGTTGAATATTTGAAGTCATTCAGTGAAAGACTGAAAATATTATGTTGTAACACGTTTGAAAATTAGGTTTCTCTATTCAGTTCAGAGCTACTGTACATCTTCTTTTGAAATGAATAATAACACCCTCTTACAAAGTGAGAGCAAAAAGAAGGACCAGGCTATGTTTCACTCCAAACGGTTTAAAGGCAGGCTCTTTCCTGAGTCTTGAAACTGCAAGTAGCAAGTAGTAGGGAACAGTAATGCATGAAAGGTCATTTTTACTGGCTTTGCAAGCCCGTATTCCTCACATAGGCCACCATTGTGTGCGACTTTAATGTATTATAGTAAATGTGTTCAACACTTTCTCTTTCCTGGCAGCATTAACTTCCATGCACGTCATCACTGTGTCATGGCTTTATTTAATCACATTGCTCCTTTACTTCAGGCTTTGTCTAGCTTTCTTACCTCTTCTGACACCTTCACTCACTTGCAGAACACAGTTCCTGGAAGGGATAGAGGTATTTATTTCAGTCAAAAGCATCGGTGCCATTTTCTATCACCACATTCCCTACATATTTCAACACTTTGACTCCTTGTCTTTTTTTTTTTTTTTTTTTAAATTTACAGTGAATATACAAACGTCGAAGATGTTAGCTTGTAAAAGGACTATTTTGTCTTCCTGTGTCAGGGAACTGGTTTGCCTTCATAAAATTAAAACCTCTTTCCCCTTAATATATGGGGGGTGATATGGTTTGGCTCTGTGTTCCCCTCCCAAATCTCATCTTGAATTGCACTCCCATTATTCCCACGTGTTGTGGGAGGGACCCGAATGGGAGATAATTGAATCATGGGGTCAGTTTCCCTCATACTGTTCTCATGGTAGTGAATTAAGTCTCATGAGATCTGATAATTGGATGAAGGGAAACCCGTTTCACTTGGCTCTCATTCTCTCTCTTGCCACTGCCATGTGAGACGTGCCTTTCACCTTCCACCATGATCGTGAGGCCTCCCCAGCCACATGGAACTGTAAGTCCAATAAAGCTCTTTCTTTTGCAAATTGCCCAGTCTTGGGTATGTCTTTATCAGCCATGTGAAAACGAACTAATACAGGGGGAAAAAAGGAGGGGATATGAATTCTAGAGAATAACATCTGACTTAGCTAAAAAATAATAGTAATGATAATAGCTAATATTTGTTGAGCATGTACTGTGTGTGACACGTTTCCAAGTGCTCTACATGTATTAAGTCTTCTCTGGAACCCTCTGGGGTGGGTATTTTTATTGTCCCCCTTTACAGTGAAGAGACCACAGAGAGTTTAGTTGTTTGCTGAAGTAACGCTACTAGAAAATGGTAGAACAGGGATTTAAACCAGCAGTCTGACATCAGAATCTAAGTTCTTGATGAGGAAATTATTACTACATGCACAAGAATTAAGTCAGAAGAGGGAATATTTTATGTTAAGAAAGCCTGAATTTATTTCACGGGAATTGCAATGTGCATTTCCTTAAAGTTGATGATTTATAGTTTTCTTCCTTTTTATAGATTTAATTTGTATAGGGTTTGAAGGGCCAAACCTTAATGTTAGGGTGCTATTTAAGTGCAGATTTCTAGTTTTCATGACACAATATTTTCGTACTCAGAAGATGAACTCAGTAACTGAACGTGGTTTACTCTTCTACCCAGATGTTTTTACCCTGATCTCTATTAGGGATATTTTGAGTCCTAGCTAGGACCTAGAGGTGGAAGTTGGTAGCCACTCAAAAGTTTAGTTGATATTAAGAAAATTTTATTACTCAGAGATGATCATGAAAATGTATACTTAGTGAATCAGAATGTTATAAAGAGGAAAGTGGAGTATTGGTTGTATGGATGGATGGATGGATGGATGGATGGATGGATGGATGGATAGATAGATAGATAGGCAGATAGAATATCCTCTCTATATATGTTTGTGTGTGTGGGAAAGAGATATGTGAATTTATTTATTGCAGGCCAGGCACAGTGGCTTACACTTGCAATCTCAGCAATTTGGGAGGCTGAGGTGGGAGGATCCCTTGAGCCTAGGAGTTCAAGATTAGCCTGGCCAACATGGTGAGACCCTTCTTAAAATTATTCAGACATGGTGGCATGTGTGCCTATAATCCCAGCTACTCAGGAGGCTGAGGTGGGAGTACTGTTTGAGCCTAGGAGGTTGAGGCTACAGTGAGCTGTGGTCACGCCACTGCACTCCAGCATGGCTGACAGAGCGAGACCCTGTCTAAACAATAATAATAAAAATAAAATAAATATATTTATTTCATTAGCCCAGAGATTGGAAACGAGAACAGAAGGTATAAGCCTAGGATAATAATTAATGTATAGTGAGATACCCACAACTCAAGAAAGAAATATGGCCAGGCATGGTGGCTCACATCTGTAATCCCAGCACTTTGAAAGGCCAAGGCAGGCAGATTACTTGAGGCCAGGAGTTTGAGACCAGCCTGGCCAATATGGCAAAATCCTGTCTGTACAAAACATACAAAAATTAGCTAGGCATGATGGCACATGCCTGTAATCCCAGCTACTCTGGAGGCTAAGGCAAGAGAATCGCTTGAACCCAGGAGGCAGAGGTTGCCGTGAGCCGAGATCGCACCCCTGCACTCCAGCCTGGTCAACAGAGCGAGACTCTGTCTCAAAAAAAAGAGAAAGAAAGAAATAGCTTCAGCTAAGATATCTCCATTCTGGGCAGCATTGGCAGGAGCTGAGCATGCAAAGCTCAGGAATTCAGCCTCTCTATTGGGTACTCAGGTTTATGTTAGAAGAGATACTGTTGACCGGGCGCGGTGGCTCACTCCTGTAATCCCAGCACTTTGAGAGGCCGAGGCGGGCAGATCATGAGGTCAGGAGATCGAGACCATCTTGGCTAATATGGTGAAACCCTGTCTCTACTAACAATACAAAAAATTAGCCTGGTGTGGTGATGGGCACCTGTAGTCCCAACTACTCGGAAGGCTGAGGCAGGAGAATGGTGTGAACCCAGGAAGCGGAGCTTGCAGTGAGCCGAGATCGCGCCACTGCACTCCAGCCTGGGCAACAGAGTGAGACTCTGTCTCACAAAAAAAAAAAAAAAAAAAAAAAAAAAAAAGAGAGATACTGTTCTTAAACAATTGTATACTGTTTAATTGTTTTATACTGAAATTTACCTTCTCAAGGTCTTTACCCTCTCCTTCTGGCAAGGTAAAATCTGGACATCCTCAGGCTAGTGTTCAAGGCCCTCAAGCTCCTTCGCTATATTCCCACCTGTATCACACTGATCGTCCTGCAGATTACCTGACTTGGTGGGCAGAAAGGTCCCCCCCCACACATCAAATATGTCCATGCCTTAATCCCTGTAATCTGTGAATACTTCATTACATGCCAAAAGGAAGTTTGCAGATGTAATTAAGGTAACAGACCTCAAGTTAGGAGATTTCCTCAATTAACCAGTGGGCCTAATCTAATCATATTAGCCCTTTAAAGCAGAAAACTTTCTGTGTTGGAGGCAGAAGAGATACAGCAGAAAGGGTAGATGCAGAGATTTGAACGTCAGAAGGACCAAATATGTCGTCTCTGGTCTAAAAGTAAAGGGACAATGTGACGTGGAAGGTAGACAGTGTAAGGGGCCAAGAGAGTTCCCTGGCTGACAAGCAACAGGGAAACCAAGACCCCAGTCCTCCAATCACAAGGAACAAGTTCAGCCAATAACCAGAAGGAGTTTGGAAATGGATACATCCCCACAAGCTCTGGAAATGAACACAGCCTAGACAACACCTTGATCTTGGCCTTGTGAGACCCAGAGCAGAGGAAGCAGCAATGCCCACCAGACTTCTCACCTAAAGAACTGTGAGATCATAAATATGTACTGTTTTAAGTCACCAAGCTTTTGGTCATCTGTTACAGCAACAACAAGAAATGAAGACATGGGTCTAAAATGCCCTTCCCCCACCCTTGCTATAACAGTCATCATCTGTTCATCCTCCAAGGCTTACCTCAAAGAACATTTCCTCCATAAAGCCTTCTGGAAAAGCCCCAGTCAGAAAAATCACTCCTGCATCTGTCGATGCCATTGAGTTTCTGCCTCCGCAACGGTGCGTCTTCATTAGACTCCATGTCAATTTACCTATTTGCATTCATCTCTCCCTGACCAAATCACAGCACTTGATCTATCTGTGCTTTGATTTACATCCACATACTATTTGACATAGTACTTTGCACACAGTAGGTGCCAATTCTATAAATGTTGCATTTGGAATATATGTCATCCTCAGAGAACCTAAAAAAATGATTAGACAAGGTGCCCATATACATTTACACAATCAGCAAATTTTGAGGATATATGGCAAATAAAACTGGATGTTACTCTTAGTCTAATGGATCTTTCAGTCCACAGGAGGAAAGGAAGGTGTTAACCGAGTGAATCCTGTGGATAAACCTAACAATTAGACTTGTGTTAAGTTCCATGAAGGAAAGTGATACGGTGCTGTGAAGACTATAATCAGGAGCGTTGAATGCAGGACTGTATGGTGTCTGAAGAAGGAAAGGAACAATTGAGATTATTCAGTTTAAAGGAGAGAATGCAAAGTAATACTTTCAGATAGATACTAAAACTAGATGCAGGCATTTTATACCAAAAGCGAGGATGATCTCCTCTCCCATCTTCCTAAAAGAAGCAGTGAGAAGTGAAATTAAACTGCATTCTGAAAAGTTTAGGTTAGGCCAGTAGTTTTCAACCCTCACTCAACAGTAGAATGAGCTTAGGAACTTTTTTAAATGACTGGTGCAGGGGCCCCATCCCAGGCCGATTGAGTCAGAATCTCCAAGGGTCGGGTGTAAGCATCAATATTTTTTAAAGCTTCCCAGCTATTTCTGAAGACTGTGAACAACTGCTTTGTATTTTTGGTGTATATTCAGAGTTCCTGGTGAAAAGATAGGATTATGAAGTGAAGGCAGTGAAATCCCCTTCCTCAGGGAGGGCTCTACAAATAGCACAGAAAAACCCTCTTCAGACCATCTGGGTGTCGGTAGTTCTGTCAAAAAGCCAGCTCAAGGTGATTGGCCCTTTTTTCCCATCTCATAACGTTCATTGGAATTTTTCTGATTATAAAAATAAGGGGTTCTTTTTCATATGGAAACTTTAGGGAAAATAGAAAAGCATACAGAAAAAAAATAAAAATTCCTCATAATCCCATCAACCACCAACCAGTCTAAACATTTTTTGGTAAATACCCAGGCATCATAGGCTAGCAGGCTGTGTATGTGTGAACACGTTTATTCAGGATATGTGGTCTCCATTTTTTTTTTTTTTTTTTTTTTTTTTTTTGAGGTGGAGTCTCGCTCTGTTGCCCAGGCTAGAGTGCAGTGGCGCTATCTCGGCTCACTGCAAGCTCTGCCTCCCGGGTTCACACCATTCTCCTGCCTCAGCCTCCTGAACAGCTGGGACTACAGGTGCCCGCCACCACGCCTGGCTAGTTTTTTTTGTATTTTTAGTAGAGTCGGGGTTTCACCCTGTTAGCCAGGATGGTCTCAATCTCCTGACCTTGTGATCCGCCTTGGCCTCCCAAAGTGCTGGGATTACAGGCGTGAGCCACCGTGCCCGGCCGGTTTCCATCTTTTAAACTTGGTCACTTCACACCATGTACTTGTTATCATCCTCTGTAAACATTTGAGCTTATAACCCCTGAAGTTTTAATATGGATCCTTTTTTAAAAGCCTGCTTTAAGAAATTTAATATAGTATGAAGACTTTTTTATTTTACCAAATATTCTGCTTTGAAAAATATTAATGGCTGTCTACTACTTTATCCCATGAGTATACCATATATTTATTTGATCAGGCCCCTATTATTGGACATTTTGGGGTTTTTAAAACTATTTAACTAATATTGCAGTAGGGATACTTATTCATAGTTCTTTACATCAAATTCTGGTTATTTCTTAATGATAAATTTTTAAAAACAAAATTGCTGGGCTGAAAAACATAATATTTTCAAGATTTTTAATGTATTATACCAAATTTTCCTCCAAAACACTACCATAGTTTAATTTTCCTTTCCCTAAACCTTCTCTCACATTAAGCAGAAGGTATGCTTCTACTTTTTATTAGATTTCTTTGTCATGAGTAAGGCTGATAATTTCTCTTACATTGATTAATTGTTGTAATTCTTTTGCTTATTTTTTCATTAAAAGTTAATTTTTTGCTGATGTGTTTATGTTTTTCTTCCTGATTTACACAAGAACTCTTCTAAACCCTTTTGTGGGTTTGTGGTATACTTTTTTCAAATTTGTTGGTAAGCTTTTTCTTCTGTTCTTGAAGTATTGACATGTTAAATTTGATACAGTCAAATCTTTCTTTTTTAATTAGTTTTTACTTTGAATGTATGTTCAGGAAAGCCTTCCATACCATAAGATCAGAAAAAGCTTATTTTTTCTTGTAATGCCAGATGGTTCTGTATTTTACTTATTAGGTTGGTATCCGCTTCTCATTCTTCGAAGCAAACTTGAACTGGAGGTTTGAGAATCAAACAGATCTGGGGAGAGTCCTGACATTTCCCCTTACGCTGACCTTTGGGAATTTTTGGAACCTCTTTGGCCTGTGGTTTGTTTTTTGTTTGTTTGTTTTTTTGAGACAGAGTTTCACTCTTTTTGCCCAGGCTGGAGTGCAATGATGCGGTCTTGGCTCATCGTCACCTCTGCCTCCTGGGTTCAAGCGATTCTCCTGCCTCAGCCTCCCAAGTAACTGGGATTACAGGTGTGCGTCGCCACCCCCTGGCTAATTTTGTATTTTTAATAGAGACAGGGTTTCTCCTTGTTGGTCAGGCTGGTCTCGAACTCCCGACCTCAGATGATCTGCCCACCTCGGCCTCCCAAAGAGCTGGAATTACGGGCGTGAGCCACCACACCCGGCCCGGGCTATATTTTCTTTGTCCATTCAAAGTAAATTTCAACCAAGCCAGGTACAGTGGTACATGTCTATAGTCCTAGCTATGCCTGAGCCCAAGAGTTTGAGGCTGCAGTGAGCTATGATTGCACCTGTGAATAGTCATGCACTCCAGCCTGGGCAACATAGTGAGAGCTTGTCTCTTAAGAAACAAAACAGAATGAAACAACCTGTGAGGGATACCTGGTGTCATAGAAAGTACTTAGCATGAGGCCTGGTGCATAGTAAATGCTCAAAAAAAAAAAAGGCAGTTTTATCTAGCTTCATTCTTCAGAGTGACATGAGACTAGCACTTGAAGATGAAAGACCATTCTGAGTCAGTTTTCTTGCAGTAAACTCTTGGGCACCTTGATTTTTGGCTGTCTTCAGCTTAACCCCTTTCACTTGTGAGTCTCTAATTATCTAAAGCATATGGTTGTGTTTTCACTTATGCAAGTAGTTTATGTGCCATTTATTGAAAGACCTCTTCCTTTCCTTCTGAACCTTTGTTTTCCTTCTGTTCAGTCTCCAAATGTACCTTTCTCTCCTCTTTAGCCTTTGACTGACATTTCTGTGAAGCATTTTGTGATGTGCATTTAGAACACTACGTAAAAATAAACTGCATTGTGTTATTTAAATATTTAGAGGCCTTCGTAGCCTTGCAGGCTATTTTTAAAATGACCTTTAAAACCATTTGCAAAGAAGACAAAAGTAATGGGGGAAAGCATAACCTTTTAATGTTTCCTTCATTAGTGGCGTTCCCTACCTTGGATGCATTGCCTTGCTTTGATAGTTCATAATGTAGGATACATCAAAGACCCAAATAATGGGGAACAATGGGGACCAATTTTTTTAAAGCTGATTTTGTATTATTGCTGCTGCCATTAGGTGTCAGATGGAAAAGATCCCTTTCTTTTGAATAAGCTGGACTTATGATTGATTTTCTGTGTGCGGTAGACCCCTTGGTAATGCCTGTGTGTAAAGAAAGACCTGCTATGCATTCATATGTGAATTGGGCTTATCCAGTTTCCTATGACTTTGCTTTTGTACAGCAAGTTTATTTTTGAGAGGAGAGAGTCAATCTGCGTTATATCTGACTCAATAATAACAAGAAGCCAGGTTGCAGTAAAAGTCTGCTCTATTCCTTCCTTCATTCAATCAATCATCCATTCACCATTTCTCCAAAACATACCAGTCCGTCTTTGACTGTATTTTGAGGGTCTGGACCCAGAACAAGAAGAGTCAACCTTCCAGAAACTTCTCTGATAAAGAAAAATGAGAGACAGAGGTCCAGGGCCACTGTGGAAAGCCAATGTTTGAAAGCCTCAAAAGGCCCGAAACAAGAAGCAGCTTGCAGAGTAGGATTGGGGGATCTGCAAGGCCAGAGTGAGGTAGGAAGCAACCCACAAGGAGGGCCCTGATTGAATTAAGAGCATAATAGGCAAGAAAAAACAGGCCAGGATGTGGTGTGTTGGGTAGATATGGTGCAGGCCAATTGGACAGACCTGCTTTTATTGATTTTAAAATAGAACCAGGGCTTAAGGAAGATACTGCCCTCTTGGATCTTCGAGCATAGCTAGGGCGTATGCATGTGAGAAGTTAAATATTAGGACAAAACAGTCCATGGTGGATGCCAAATGACCGGACTGCCAATAAGCACTGGAGGAGAAGGCCTTCATGGAAAGCCTTCAATATGAGAGACTTTCTTTCCTTGCTTGTTTTGCTTTGCTTTTTTTTTTTTTTTAAAAAACAGAGTCAGGCAGGAGTGCAGTGGCATGATCATGGCTCACTGCAACCGCAAACTCCTAGGATCAAGCGATCCTCCTGCCTCAAATTCCTGAGTAGCCAGGACTACAGGCACATACCATCCTGTCCAGCTAATTTTTTAAATTTTTGTCAAGACAGGGTCTCACTGTGTTGCCCAGGCTGGTCTCAAACCCCTGGGCTCAAGGATGACCTTGCCTCGGCTTCCCAAAGTGCTGGGACTATAGGCGTGAGCCACAGTGCCCAGCCCACCGGAGGCTTTCTATGCTCAAAACGAATAATAATGTTCCAGCCCCAGGCAGCTCAGTAAATTTCTTAAATAAATTATGCTATGTGTTCATTAGATATAAGATAGATACTTATCCTCATTTTACAGAATTGGAAACTAAGGTTTGGAGAGATTCAGAACCATATCGGCAGGCTCACAGCTGGTGTGTGATGAAGCAAGTTTTAAATCCAGGGCTATCTGACCCTAGTTATTTACCACCACATCACAAAACAATCTGAAAAACGGAATGTTTGAAAACCATGTGTGGTACATAGAATAATGCACCCCTCCCTCAAAGATGTGTGACCACATCCTAATTCCTCTCCCATCTTCCAGAGCACCCCCACTATAGTCATTTTTATCCTTATTAGCAGCCAATGTGATGCTTTGAAAACATAACTCAGATCAAGGATCTTCTGATCAAAACTGTCCAGTGACTTCCCATCATACTTAGCATAAAATCTAGTCTTTAACGTGGTCCACAAGGCCTTTCATTATCTGACCACTTATCCCCCCAACTGTAATTTCTACCACTCTTCTTTACTTGCTCCTCTAAAATGCCCAGCAGACCCTTGCCCCAGAGTCTGTGTACTTGCTGTTTTCTTCTCCCAGATACGCACATGGCACACTGGCTTCGTTCATGTGTGGCCTCTGCAAAAAGCGCTTTCCTGACCACCAGTCTAAAATAGCATCTTTTATTTTCACCTTATCCTTCACTTATCACTAACTGACCTTATAGTCTATATTTATGGGTTTATTGTCGTTTCTTCCCATGAGAATGAAAAGTCCATGATATCTGGTCTGTTTTGTCTCTCCTGTGTCTCTAGCTCCTAAAACAGTGACTGACAAAAGGTGAATATTCAAAAAATCACGAATGAATGAATTTTTACAAATGTTTAATGTTTGATGTGAATTACATTAAGACAGTTATTTGCAGACATTCATTTAAAGCATGGATACGCATTTGCAATATTCCATCTGCTATGGGCACTTCCTAGTGCTAAAGCTTTAAAATATGCAAATATGAAGAAAGTGCAATCCCTTGCTTGCCCTCAAGACATTTACAATCTAGTAAAGAAGATGAATTTCAATCAGTGTTGGACTGACAGGTGTAACTTGTAGTAGACTCTGACATCTGTAATCATGTTGCAAGGATAGTTTTATGGGGATTCAGAGAAGAGAGCACTGTATCCAGTTGCCAGCATTAAGGAAACCTTCATTGTGGGCAGTGGGAGAGGTCATCTGTGGCCACATTTTGGACAATGAGTAGCATTTTGATATGTGGGATTTAAGGAGAAGGCATTCTGGGTGAAAGGAACTGCTTAAACAAAGGTACAGAGGCAGAAAAGTCCAAGATGCTTTTCTAAAGAAAAATATTGACCACAGAGAAACCAGAGTCAATATTATCCCAATGACAGTAAATGTTGAAGTTCAATAAAAACTGGTTGGCATATCTGCTATGCCTAAACAATTCTGCTAATATTCAGAAGGTTCTCGGCTAAAATTCTGACTCATCAATTATTTACTGTGGGTTTTTTTTTTAATTTAAACAACTATTTCTATGGGGAATCTTTTGTAAATGTGTCCGGTCTAATTAATTTGGTGCCAACCAGGCACCAATGCCTTGTCTATTTACTATGGTATGCAGTCACTTTTCTTAGTTGTTCCATGCATCATCCCAGGAAGCAGGTTTGTCCTGTTTGCTTTCATAAGCATGACTGGCCAGTAAAACCCTTGACCTTTAAATTGATGGGTAATACGAATTCATCTCATTGCATCATGAAACAGATTCTCTGTATCAGATATTACTATTTATTAGTAAGGCAAGGGGATGGGGGATGCCATGTGCTCTGAGGTATCACTATTAGTTAATGAGATTGGTCCACATTTTATCCTTCTTAGGCGTAATTTTTCTGAAGGGCATTGGGAAATTAAATAAACACATCTGAAATTGGATTTAGATTTTGATAGAGCAGAACGATTACAACTAGGGTCCTTTAGTAGCCTGGGATTATTCAAATACAGATAAAGACAATCATTTCCATAAATTCTTAAGAAAACATGTGGCTGGAGTATGAGCCATATTCTTCTGAGTGCTGGGGTTGATGACCATTAAAAATGAGAAGAACTGAAACATGCAGGCATTAGTTCCTCACATGACAGTTGCTATAAATCGCCATTTATAGAATGCACTTTTTAATGTGAGCATTTCTAAAGTTAACATGAGCAATAGAAATGTCAAAAGTGAAAATTAAATCATTAATTCGAACATATTCCTTTCCTAATTAAGAATAATTATAGCAGGGGCTAGATTTTATTCACCCTTTGACCTCAACCTTGCTTGCTCAGTGCCTGGGACTTACTGTTCATTGAGCAAATGAAAAATTTTTTTTTATCAAATCTTTTGCTTAGGCAGGTCCACAAATGCAAGGGGCATACCCGGGATATTGCTGAAAATGAGCAATTGATATGCAAGAGTTAGACAAAATTCAGCTAAAGCAGTCCAGGGCTTAAATAATACTAGCTCAGAAAATTAAGATAGAGACTTATCAAAGCTTTCTTTCAGACTGATCCTTAAATGTTTTGAAATGTTTATCTAAACCTCTTAAACTCTGAAATAGTTTTGATGCCTTTTGATAGCAAATTCTGAAATGCCTTAATTAATGTGAAGCCACAATTGATTATGTTTTTAATATACAAATATTGGTGCTGATGGATTTATAAGACATTGTGATGGACTTAGAATTACAAGTCTTTACTATCAGGCAGCCTTTAGGAAGCAGCTACTAACATGTTTATAAAGGATGCATAAACTGGGAAATTGTGGTCAAAATGTCAAACAGTAAAACAGCAGAGTTCAAGCTGGTTCACATCAATATTTATTTTAATTTTGTAAACACTTATTTGGGTGATTTTTTTATGATAGCCTAAGCTTTAGAGAAACACCTTTATAGATCAATTTTTTAAAAGCATTTGGTCACATAGAACTACTTGAAACTATTGTCCAAATAGCCTGCTAAAGCAGATGTGCTGTGTAATTTTTTTTAAACCCAGTGCATGATTGAAACATTTTCTGTGTCACCTAGTTATCTGTGGTCAGAAGTGTTTGTTGTTAATACTACTTTATTTTGAATTCATAAATGATTTGTGGAGATTCATGGAATGGGTTCTTTTCAGGCTTCTAGTAATTCATTGTATCATTTCCCTAAGTTGTATTGCCATGCTGGCTGTGTAACTGAGCCATATCGGGGGAACTGACTTGTCGAAGCTGATTTGGGCCATGTGGCATTGAATTGCAAGCATGAGTATAACAAGCTAAACCCAAATGAAGCTGGACATTGCTAACTGGGAGCTTGTTGACAATGTGTTGAGATAAGAGCCTGTTCCCTTCAAGGAAGACTTGTCCCATAGAAGTCTTTTGATCCTGAGGATGTGGGGCTGCCCTTGACCATTGATACATAGCAGAGGTAGGAAGGGTTTTGTTTAATTTTTCAGTAACATTCATTGCCTTTTTTTTCCTGAGTAGAAAAGTCATTATTTAATTTAATTTTGTTTTATGTTTGTTTGTTTTTTAACCATTTCAGTAGTAATAGTAATAGTGATTTCCTTAGTTGTCATGATTTTTCCCAATAGGTTTTTTTCCCACATAGGAACTAAATACTGTTTTACTTCAACCTGAGTGCTTCACACTTTGGATCTCCAAATATATCCTAGGAATTTCCAAAATTTCTTTCCCTTGTATGGTATGCTCACAGATTTCTTAGATAGTTAAAAGGGGCGTTACATCACAAGACCAGCTCAATGAATGACAAGAAAGAATAGCTTCCCATCATCCACCTTAGCAACCCACTCCCTCCCAATGCCTTCCCCATCCCCCACCCCACCCAAACATACAAGGCCCGGCTGTGTGCCTGGTTACCTGTAAAGGAGAAGAGCAGTTACTTTTGGTAGATGACGGCACCCAGTAACAATAACAAAACCTTCATGAGCTCATCCCCCTTAGAAAGCAATTTAGTTAAGCCCACCTGGCTCACTGTTTCCCCCTGAGCATTTTCCTGTGTCCAGTGTGCTGTCTTTTAGGATTTGAGGCTGTCAGTGCCAGATCCACATGCTTAAGAAATAAACTCATTTTTTTCTTTTGGTTTGAGGGTTAACAGAGGGTGGGGATATGAGTGACCCAATAGACAGTGGAGACCGAACCCTATGATCTATTTTGTTAATTTTGCATAAGGGGTGCTTTGGAGCCACACTGCCCGATTTTACATTTCAGCTGCCTCCACCAACTAGCTGTGTTAGTCTGGGTACGTTATCCAACCTCTTTATGCTTCATTTTCCCCACTTATAAAATGGGGCTTGTAACAACTTCATGGGTTATTAGGAAGATACATGTAAACAGTTAAAGTTCATACGTGTAAAGAGTTACAACACCTAACACAAAGTCGGTGTACAATAAATTATGATTATGTCCTTGTTTCTCTATCCCATTCTTCTCTTTCTTTCCCCTCTCTAACTCACTCTCCACGTTTCTCTCCATTTTTGCTTTCTCTTGTTTCTATAAAGAATCTAAGATACACTAGGATTAAAATAAGTATATGAGAAGATCAGGGCAAAGGCAAAGGTAACAAAAACTCAGTAAAGTTAGTCAGAAGTGTATTCTCTAAGGCCCTATTCATTCATTAGAAATGGGTTATAAATTTGCCTCTGAACATCCTACTGGCCAAACAGGAACACCTGATCACTTGTAAGAGTCAAAGTTTCCAAAAGATAAAATATACCAACTGGTTTGGAAAAGCACAGCTTTCATTCACCCCAAGTTTTGAGCATTATTCTTATGGACCCTCATAACAGGAATGCTGTGGTATGTGGGATAATATGGAACTAGGGCAGTGCTCCTGGATTTATTTGATCACAAGCCCTTTCATTGCAGAGATTCTTGCAAACATTCCACCAGATGTGGTATTTCTGCAATTGGGAATTGCCTGTGACCATTGGCGTGGTAAATTGGAAGGTTCAAGCAAAGAGAAACTCTAACATTCTGCTTAAAAGGGTTGCATAGTGTGTGCATACGTTTGCCTGCCCACAAGCTCATGGACATGCCTTTGAGTGTTCTTCGGGGCTTTCAAATAACTTGAAACTCCTATACACTCATAAACTGCTAATGATTTTGCTTCCACACAACCAGATGTATCTCTGGTTCTACACGTCACCTCTTTCTCATGGAACTGTTTGGGCGTATTCCTGTATACGAGTCTATTACTAGAAAACAAAGGAATAAATGAGGAGAAAATACTATGTGAAGGTTAGAAGCCAAAAGAGATATAAAACATTAAATTTCTGATTCTTCATGTTTATTTTATGATCTGGTGACCTTGTCTAATTAATGGCACATTTCTTGGTATACAGTGGTGATCACTGAGTACAGTTTTACTCACTTAGGTAAATGAAGTATTACTCTTATTTAGAAAAGGGTAATCAAATGTGTCATAGTGAACATTGTGTTTAAATATATAATTGTGTACATCTATCTCTGGGTGTTCTACCTCTCTTATATAGGCCTCTTTTGAAAATTTGTGCAGGAGAAATTAAAAAGTCAACATAGAATTCCTTTCGGTGTACATTATAACCTTTTTCCCCACAGAGAGGTTATTTTTGGTTTCTGTTATGTCCCTGACCCCGACAAGGTAGCCAAACCAGACTTTCCATCCTGATCTTCCCCCACACTCGGCTCAATCTCCACAGGTTTTGCCCCTTCCAGGCGACCTTGTCCAGGAATGTGACAAACCCAGGCCTGGCTCCTGGGGCCGAAAGAGGTAGAACAATATGTGTAGTGTCCCCTTGTCTTCCTTTCACCCCTGACATATTTATCTGGGGAAGTTGAACCACACTGTACCGTAGGAACAGTGTTGAGAGGGAAAGAAATTTACAGAAGAACCAACAAGTCACCTAAGAGGTAGAGGAAGAAAGGAAAATTGGTTCTTTCTACTTTTCCAGGGAGGGAGTAAATAAAAGGACAGGCTCATAGCTTTACTGTTTCTCCACTACAACCTTAGCTGCTTCTGAGCGTGTGCTGCTTTCAATTCCGTGGATTCGCCTAACTCCAGAGACGGCTTTGTGCACACTGGAGGATCA
Source organism: Symphalangus syndactylus (assembly GCF_028878055.3). Classification (NCBI taxonomy): domain Eukaryota; kingdom Metazoa; phylum Chordata; class Mammalia; order Primates; family Hylobatidae; genus Symphalangus; species Symphalangus syndactylus. The sequence continues at coordinate 25,880,955 of NC_072424.2, read as the reverse complement.
CCGCTCCCTCTCTCCACACCAGGAGTCTGTAACTCAGATATCTGGAGACAAGCAGGAAATGCCTTGTGTAAGACAGATGGAGTGAAAGACAGTAGGCATTTTCCTTGCAACTAAGGCCACTATCTACCTACCCACATCCAGCCTGTGCTTGCAGCTCTATGTCATTCTTACCTCCACAATAATGATGGCTTAGAAGGGCCTTACAGGGAAGGAATATGAGTAAAATAGGCCAGAGGTGGAACACAGGGGTATGGGAATTAGCACAGCACACACCCTGTCCCTAGAAAGGACAGCTGTAGTGAGGGGTGCAGCTTAAGTTATTGGACCATCCAACTTTTCACGCAAAGCTAGAAATTAGTATCTTCTCTTGAAAGTATCCAATTTTTAAAGCACTGTGTAAGTCAAACAAAACTCTTCTGTGGGCCACATGTAGTCTTTAGGCCACTGTGTGCTAGTCTTTTTTTTTTTTTTTTTTTTTTTTTTGAGACAGAGTTTTGCTCTTGTTGCGCAGGCTGGAGTGCAATGGCGCGATCTAGGTTCAGCACAACCTCCGCCTCCCAGGTTCAAGCGATTGTCCTGCCTCAGCCTTCCCGAGTAGCTGGGATTATAGGCGTGCGCCACCACCTCTGGCTAATTTTGTATTTTTAGTAGAGATGGGGTTTCTCCACGTTGGTCAGGCTGGGCGAACTCCCGACCTCAGGTGATCCACTTCCGTCTCCCAAAGTGCTGGGATTACAGACGTGAGCCACCGCGCCCGGCCATTGCGTGCTATTCTGATCTAACTCTTACCAACTTGAGCATCAAGTCTTTATGCCCGCATCATAACCAGCATCCTTTACCACTCATTTGTCACTTACTGGTGCTTTTCCTCATTATTTCCAGGAAGTGGGGCAAGTCACCATAAGACAGTTACGAGCTGTGTGAGGACAAGAACTAATGTCTGCATTTCCCCATCACAACTTTCTCATTGCCTTGTGCACAGCTGGGCCCAAGTAAATACCTATAGATTTGTTGTTCTTTTTTTCAGTTACTCCTAATAGTTTCTTCATATTACATGTCTAGGACCATAGCTCAGCTGCCCACTAGTTAATGACACTTGAACAGACACATTTGTTTTATAGGTGACTGATGGCTAAGATGAGAATGGGAAAAGAACTAGAGGGAAGACTCACTTTTCTGTTTCCTTGTTAAATTTTGTCCTTTATGCTATTAAAATGAAATACTAGTTTTCACAATAAAATTAGCTTCCTGTTTTTAAAGAACCCAGTCCTAGTGGCAACAGCTACCACGTAGTATTAAACACCAACTTTATGTCAAGTGCTTTACATATATTATTTCTCATCCTCAAAGCAACCCAAGAGGTAAGTGTTATTATTCACATTTGAAAGATAAGAGAGCTAAGTTGGCTGGGCATGGTGGCTCACTCCTGTAATCCAGGCACTTTGGGAGGCTGAGGCGGGTGAATGACCTCAGGTTAGGAGTTTGAGACCAGCCTGGCCAACATGGTGAAACCCCGTCTCTACTAAAAATACAAAAATTAGCTGGTTGTGGTGGGGGCACCTGTAATCCCAACTACTTGGGAGGCTGAGGCAGGAGAATCACTTGAACCCGGGAAGCAGAGGTTGCAGTGAACTGAGATCGCACCACTGCACTCCAGCCTGGCCGATAGAGCAAGACTCTGTCTCAAAAAAAAAAAAAAGAAAGCTAAGTCACAGAGAGATTGAGTGGCCTATCCGAGACCATATAGGCAGGAGGTGAGCCAAGATAGCAGAGCAGTTGAGCAGTTGTACTTCCCCTGTTACAGCACTTAAGACATCACATTGTAATCGTTCACTGCACTGTACCCCCTCTACACCAACAACTCCAGGAGCAGAGACTGACTTTGTCTTATTCATCATAGTATCCTCAGTGCCTAGCACAGTGCCTGGCCTAAAATGGGAAGGTAGGAAAGATTTTCCGAATGGAAAATATCCTACTACCCCACTTCTATTACTTGTCCTTTGTTATGTAAGAAATTACTCCAAAACTGAGATAATAAGCATTCATTTTGACACCGTTTCTTTGGGTCATGGATTCTTGAGTGGCATAGCCGGATGGTTCTGACTCGGTCTCTCATGAGGTTATAATTAACTGTAGGCTGGGGCTGTAGTCATCAGAACACTTGACTGGGGCTGGAAAATCTGTTTCTAAGCTCACTCAAATTGCTGCTGTCTGGAAGCCTTGTGCTTTTATTCCATCCCTTGGGCTTCTTCATAGGCAAGTATCCACATGAGCCTCTCCACAAGTGAGTGTTCTCACAACATGGCAGCTGACGTCTCTAAGAGAGAGCGTAGGTGAGAATAGCCAAGACAAAAGCCTTGGCATCTTTTATAACCTAGCTTTGGAATTGACACCTCATCACTTCCACAGTATTCTTTTGATCACATAGACCAACCCTGATACAACGTGGGAGGGACTACATAAGGGTGTCTTCTCCCAAGAGGTATTGGGGGCCATCTTGGGGGCTGGCTACCACAGAACTCTAATGTAAACCCTTTCTGTGATACAGACACTCACGCACGCTACAGCTTCCTCCTTTGAAAAATTTTACTTTAACCCTTTTAGAATTTCTTAAAGAAGACACCCTTCCAGTAGAATTAGGTAAGACTTCCACATCATTTACAATGCTGTTACATACATACATACATACATATATACATACATATATATATATACACATACATATGTATATATATATATATAAAACCAGTTGTTTAAAACAGTGTATGCCTAATGTGATAAGTAAAGTGCCATGTGTTTAAAAAGAACATTTATGGGGTTCTTGAGTAAGCTGTATAAATAATTTGCCAAGGAAAAATGATACACAAAGCCTATGGGCCACTTGGACCATAGTTTTTAAAGTTTGCAGGTATTAGTTCTTTTCTATATTTAAGTCATTGAAATAACCACTTAAACCACATGTAGACATGTGGGCAAATATATCGAATCACTGGTATAATTATTTATTTCATGAAGGGGAAATAGGCCTTTTATATGACGACCTTACAATAAGGGTCATTTTTATATGTGGAAAAATAAGTGCCTGTCATTTTCTTGTTATTCTGAGGTCAGAGCCTACCACAGAGATTTTAATATTTGAAAACAATTCTATTCACTGGATTTCGCAGTTAAAATAATGATTTTCTTAAGATGCAGCATTCTGATGCACTATGTCTGACCTTTCTTGGTCAGGAAAATAACATCTTCGACATCTCTTGTTTCTTATTCTACTCTTTCCATATTGCTTGAAACTGATGTTAAATGATCAGGATGCTTTTTCACTTCTTTAGCATCTTAATTAGCATGTGTCTGTTCATATAGCTGTCACGAGATGTAGCAGCTTTTGCAGTGACAATATCTTCAGTCAAATATTTGTACTTTAAAAATCATTTTAACAAAATGTATACTAGTAAAAATGAAGTTGGAAATCGAAATCTATAGAAATAATTATCATTGGAAAATGGTTTTTTGGTGGGATATATGGTTATGATAAAGATTTGGCGAATCTTATTTTATTTCTATATCAGTATGTTTTAAGAAGTTCCTCTTATACTCTGCTGCTTAATCCTACCAAAAAGCTGGGCATATGCTTTGGGGAGGGATTAAGTGATGAGGTGTATTTTTGCTCTTTGAAGGAGAATTCATTAAAATAAGAACTCATTCTAAGAAAAGGAAGCAAGTAATATTGAACAAACATTTAAGATGGTTAAATTAATGAAGGTAGTCTTAGCTTTGGAACAAGATCATTAAAAATATGAAAAACTTCTTTTGGGTAGTTAAAAATCACTTTAAAAGTAATTATATTTGTAGTGATGATGAAAAGGATGGGGGAATAATTTGAGTATAAACTCTGTGAGGACAGGGATCAGATCTGATTAATTTTCAAAGTCTTCCTCCTGAATCTAATACTTTGAGTACAGTAGAAGATAATAAATGTTGAATGGATACATGAATGGTACGGTAGATTTTTATAATGTAATTATATGACCTTATTTCTGCATAGAAGCCATGTTTCTTGTTTTAGAAACATTCTATTTTTTAAAGTCTTTCTTCTGAATACTTTGCCATCATAAAATTATTTTAAGCATTTATCAGTATGCATCCCTCTCTGACATATTATTACCCCCTCAATTTAAAAAAAATGAAATCACATTGGTGAATTAAATGTTCTGGGTTTTGTTTGCCAGATTCAGTGGTGCCTCCTGGAGCAGCGGTCCCAAATCCATGTGGAAAGGGGTTTGCTGCTGAAGTCCCCATGGCCCTTAGGCAAATGGCTTCATCCAGAATGCTACTCTGAATCTCACTTTTAAAAGGATAGGGAAGTTTTAGTTTTATTATCACAAAATAATGGCAGTTTATTCCTAGGCATTTTCAAAGACTGCACCCTGGCTTTCAAGTACAGTATTTGCAGAAAAAAAATGTGGTAAACACACAGGAAAAGAAAAAGAGTGTGGTAAACAAAACACACAGGAAAAGAAAAAAAAAATGAGGTGCATTTAACTGGCCTTATTCCAGTTAAAATCATCTTCAGTGTCCGGGGAGAATCATAAAAATTATATACTTTTCCAGTCTTTTTTTTTTTTTCCTCAAGTTTTTTCAAGATGATTCATTTAGGACCACACTGTGGCAAAGCCTGTGGAAAACATGGGTGGCCCCAGGAGTGTCTCTAAGAGCTTCAAAGAAGCCAATGATGAGCTGTTGTTGCCCTAGGTAAAAGCCCCCAAAATCAATAATCTCTTGAGCCTTGTAATCTCATTTTCCTTTCAGAGGCATTTCCCAAACCAAAACACCAAGCAAAATGTGGCATAAAGTCAAAGAATCTTTGATTTGGAAAGGATCTTTGAAATCATCCAGTCCGATTTTTATCTCCTACCCAAATTTCTTTTAGACAATTGACTCTAATATTATGACCTAATGAATAAAATAATTTTACCAAGAGAAAAAATAAATCTGTGTACATTTCTTTTGTTTTGCTTTGATAGCTTTTTACTCAGAACTTAGGACAAAATACCTATTTAAGAATTACATTTGGCAGGGCGCAGTGGCTCATGCCTGTAATCCCAGCACTTTGGGAGGCTGAGGCAGGCAGATCACAAGCTCAGGAGATCGAGACCATCCTGGCTAACACGGTGAAACCCCGTCTCTACTAAAAATACAAAAAAAAAAAAAAATTAGCCGGGCGCTGTGGCGGGCGCCTGTAGTCCCAGCTACTCGGGAGGCTGAGGCAGGAGAATGGCGTGAACCCGGGAGGCGGAGCTTGCAGTGAGCCGAGATGGCGCCACTGTACTCCAGACTGGGCGAAAAAGCCAGACTCCGTCTCAAAACAAAAAAAAAGAATTACATTCCCTCTGAACTTTAGGATGGATCTAGACTGTATGGACTGTCCAACACGTGAAATGAAAATAATGTCTATCAGTTGTTGTCGGGCAGTTTTTTGCTACTTTCTTAATACCAAATTTTCTTATGCTCACTGTAAAGAAACCTAGAGCTACTTTTAATCTCAGCCATTTGTAATGAGAGCTGCCCAGCATGGTGACTTTGACAAATCCTAATAATCTTTAAAAAGAAACGACGATAGAGTAATGTTACTTGCTTTGGCCAAAGTCCAGCGGTTCTAGGGATGACTTGTGAATAAGATTTCTTGTCTTATCGGACACAGGTAGAACAAAATAAAACGTATTATCTGTTGAGCTTGATTGTCCACGCTTTTTATTGCCATTGTTTTTCATTGTTTTCATCATCATGCTGTTTAGCAAGTAACTTGGAAGGACTTTTGGAAGGATTGGAAGGATTAGAAGTTCTGATTGATTGTCCGTGCTTCCAATACAGCAGTTCCTTAAAAGCTCCCTGGTAATTTGGCAACATATTATTCTGATCACTTGTGTAAAATGTACTTGTGTATGATGACCTTTCTCAATCTACATTGTAAGAATGAGGATGAGGTTCAGTGGGAAGCTTGTTGAGTTCCTTAGAGGTCATCAAGATTATGCCATAGAAAATAATTAATTTTTAATGTCAGTACCCTAAATTGATATTTTTCGCATATAAAAACCAAATCTAGAAAGAAAAGAAGAAGAACAAGTAAGTTATGCTAATTGTAAAATCTGACAAAATAGTCATCTTTGGTAAAGCCCATTTGGTGAAAAAGGTAATTTTTTTTTTTTTGAGACGGAGTCTCGCTGTGTCGCCCAGGCTGGAGTGCAGTGGCGCGATCTCAACTCACTGCAAGCTCCACCTGCCAGGTTCGCGCCATTCTCCTGCCTCAGGTTCACGCCATTCTCCTGCCTCAGCCTCCCGAGTAGCTGGGACTACAGGCGCCCACCGCCATGCCCAGCTAATTTTTTGTATTTTTAGTAGAGACAGAGTTTCACCATGTTAGCCAGGATGGTCTCGATCTCCTGACCTCATGGTCCGCCTGCCTCGGCCTCCCAAAGTGCTGGGATTACAGGCATGAACCACTGTGCCCGGCCTTGAGAAAGGTAAAAAAAAAGAGTTATTTTTTCTTGGATACAAACCTATGGATTCTCAAATTCTTTTAAAAATAAAAAAGCCATTTTATCATAAGTTTGAAAACTGAGGTATCAGGATTTTCATGTGACTAAAAAAGTGTCTACTCTCACATTCTATTATCAATCAGGTGCCCAATCTGGTCAGATAGTGATTTGTCCTAGAGAGGTCTAGAAAGGAAAACACGGTTTTAATTAAGATTGGTAGAAACTAGAACAACAGTTTTCAGTCTAAATTAAATTTTGGTCGTCATATATACATTTGTATAACCTAGAGTGATTTCTTTCTTGCTTCCCACTAGTCATACTATAATAAAATGACAAGCACCTTTTTGTTTTGTTTTGTTTTTGTTTTAAGAGACAGGGTCTTGCTCACTCTGTCACCCTGGCTGGAGTGCAATAGCACAATCATAACTCACTGTAACTTTAAACTCCTGGGCTCAAGTGATGATCCTCCCACCTCAGCCTCCTGATGAGCTAGAACTACAGGTACATGCTGCCACATCCAGCCAATTTTTTGAATTTTTTGTAGAGATAGGAGTCTCACTCTGTTGCCCAGGTTGGTCTGGAACTCCCAGCCTGAAGTGATCCTTCTGCCTCAGCCTCCCAAAGCACTGGGATTATAGGCGTGAGCCACCACGCCCAATCCACAAGTACGTTTTCAAAGAAGGCTTTGTAGATAATAACCTATAAAATATAAATTTCATGTGATTTTTTGCATACCTAAAACATGTAAATAAAAGTTATAATGAAGCATTTTCCTATCTTGACAATAGAGAAAAATAAAACAGATAATATGTATCTATGCCTGCCTGTTTGGACACCTAGTCATTTCTCAGTGTTTGCCATTTATTTTGCATATAACCTGAATATTTTACAAATGTGGCTGTGAGGTAGGAAACAGACTGTTTTCTTCTTTCTGGTTTATAGATAATGGCTTTTTTTTTTAATGATACTAATTTTCTCAATGTTAATACTTATTCAACAGAACGAATACATATTACTCTTTCTTTCTAATATAGCATGTATTCAGTACACATATCCAGTCATTTTGGAAGACTTTGCCCAATGGGGAGATGAAGAAGACGTTTTAATAATGGGATATACTATTTTATACCATTCAATATACTATTTAATAATAGTCTTGTAGTTGCTGAAGAAAAGTTGGTCTTTTTAAAAAGTTACAATTGTGTATCTTTCGTGAAGGTTAACATTTTTCTTTTGCTGCGTTTGTCTTTTCACACTTTGGCTCCTAGAATTTTTATACTATTGGAAGAATATATAAAGAATATGTTTAGTTTCCCCCCACTTCTTATCTTGGCATGGCTATCTTTACAAAATTATTTATACAAAGATGTCCAAAAACACTCAGGTACTTCCTATGCTGTATTTCTTATGCCTTTCACCTTCTCCCCTCTCTGTAGAGCTCATTCTCTCTTGGCCTCTTTTTTTCTCTTCTCCTTCTGCCTTTTTCTCTTTTTGTATCCCCTCTTTTGCAGACTCTTCACTGCCTAACTTTAAATTGATTAGAATGCATTAATTTTTAAATAAGTGTCACATATCCTTAACTGAGCACTAAAAGTTGAGAAGTCTTCATGGTGTAGAGTCTGATCCAAAACTAAGTGAGAAGAATTTTAAAAACAAGGGCTGCCCTTCATTAGCCCTCATGCTATCTCCTGACAGGCTCAGTGCACTTCGTTGCCATGCCAGGCCAGGGCAAGCCCTGCTGCCGTGCACCATTTACCCTCTGTCAGCAGCTTCAGTCGGAGCTTGGGTGATACTGTACATGCGAGTCTGTCATGCGTCAGCCTCAATTAAGCTCATATTGCTGTGCTTGGGAAACACATCAGCCTCCTGTTAACCATTTTTTTGTTCTTGCTGTTCCTTTTTTTTCTTCCATTTTTCCCATTCAGCTGTCTCTAGAAATCCATGTTTCATATGGCGAAAATATGTTCATATTTTTTTCAACTTTTTACAAAGAGAAGTGGGTTTTAGAGGAAGTAATGCACATAGATTCCAATAAGTTGATTGTACTCATGGAAATGTGCTCAGTTAACCCCTGAGTTCATTAGTTAAAGAAGGGAATTATAGATAACTCTCATTTGTAGCTGTGCCTTGAGTCTTAAGAAGCAATTTTTCTTTAGGCCTTGTAAGGGTACAAGAGCATCAGGCATCTGGTGTTATCGAATGTTGAAGTACTTCTTCACAACGTGTTGTTTACTCATGCCCTGTCACCTAAGGGGGTGCTTTTATTTTTCTAAGAATAGAATGAGACCGTACTACACTTGAGGGGGAGAAAGTGTAGACAGCAGCAATTAATATTTGGTTCACTCTTTTGTGGCTTACCATAAGTTTATGGGAAAAAGAAAGAGACCACCCATGGCTTCATCATGCCTGGTGGTTGGCTCACCAACTTAGTCTCTTATAAGAAATTATCTTTAAAAGGGGATTCTCCAAAAAATAAAAGAAGAAGCTTTGAAGGGGGTTTGTTTTCTGTATCTGGATAACTATACATTATCCAAAAGAGCTCCTGTATATTTTAATGAAAGATAGACATTGAGACAGTTGGGCATCTTGAAGGACTTGTGGAGATTTTATGGGTCTGGTCAGTTTGTGAAGTCAGATTAGATTTTATGGGCCTGGTTAGTTTGTGAAATCAGGTTAATCCAAGAGGCTGTTGTCAGATACTGGTCACAAGGCACAGTTGTGAAAGAAATTACAACACTGAAAATCTTGTGAGATCTGTGACAGCAAGGCTCTCAGCAGAAAGCAAGGTCAGTTTCACAGATGAGAATAGGGACACAAAGTGTGTGGTTATTTTTTTTTTCATAAGCACACCACCAGCATAGGAAAGTAGCTTTTAAATAGAATCATATTGATGGATCAATCCAAGGATGGAGTACACGGATAATGGAATTCAGATTTCTAAAATATGTGGCAAATGGATTATTGTTGAAATTATTAGCTGAAAAAAAAACTAAAAATCCTTAAGTATCTAACATTTGTATTGGCAATGGGTTAAGGATTTCCAATAAGACTGTGGCAGTCCATGATATTGACTTTCTGGAAGATATATATTAGCATTAAATGTGAAGTTATTGAACATCTTAAAGGAAAAATTATTTGCAAGAATAAACTGTCACAGTAGTTTAGCAAGGGCAAGATTTTCCTGAGATACTATAGATGGAGAGATTTCCATTTGGAGAACAGATGGCAGCAGAAAAGTGATATAAATTAGTATTTAGGAATAGTTCTTTTATACCTCAGGTCCTGATGGATATTGTCAAGGGAGTCTTCACTTTAACTTTTTCTAGAGAACACATCTCTTTTTGTTTGGATGAGTCACAACAATGAGGTTGTTTATTTAACACATATTTTTGAGGCCCTATTATGTGGCAGACACTTGTTAGGTAGAGGTGAGTTGGTGGTGAACAAAATAGACCTCCCTGGCCCTCATGGGCTTTACAGCCTAATAATGGAAATAGACCTTAAAATATATAAATTTTAATCCATATTAATTGGATTGATGGCAAGTCCAGAGGGCTGTTAAAGTGTGTAATAGGGGATCTTGATCTTCGTCTGAGGGAGTCTGGGAAACTTCCCTAAGTAAATGACATTTAAAATGTGATCTGAAAGATAAGTAAGAATTAAGTAGGCAAAGGGCATGGGGAAGGGTGGGAGATGGGAATAGCCCACTAAGCAGAAGAAAGGGCCAAAGCAAAGGCCCTAGGGCAGGAAGGAGTATGGCACACTGAGACAATGAGGTGCACAGGGAGTAAAGTAGAGTGTGCTAGGAATGCGCCTAGAGGCAGAGATGAGAGCTAAATCATAGTTAGCCTCTTCGTGGGCCGTATTTGGATTTTGCCTATATCTGAGGCAGACATTTTCTACCTGCAAAATGAGAGGATTAAGCATCAAAGTTCTCAACCTAGGAGGCTGTTGGAAATTAGTGATCTGATATTACTAGATATTAGATAAAAGTTTAAACATATTATTTAATGCATTGAAGGATTATTAAGAAAATAAGGAAAATCCCCAAAAAGAGAAAGAGAGAAGCAGTGGGTTGAAATGAGAATAGAGAGCAGTGATTTATAAGTGTACAAGAAAGCCCAAGATGTTCAGGGACCAAATTTAACCACCAGCACTGCAATCAGCAATCTAAAATGCAAGAGTACATGCACACTTGCATATGTGCCCACTTATATATTTGTACACAGACTTACATGTGCACACAGTCACACACGATGGGATAGCTAAACTTGAAACTCTTCTATTTAGCCAGTACACTTGAAGAGGGTTAAAATAGTCCTAGATAAATCATGCCTACTGGCTTCCAGAAAAAAAATAAGCAAATTTTCTTCTGGAGGAAAGCATCCCTAAATTAGGCTCTCTGGATTCCTATACATTAAGTTCAACAAAATATGAGCTTATTAAAAAGATTTACCAAACATACAAAGAAAAAATATGACCATAAATGAGAGTCAACTCAAACAGCAAATAACACATTTTTACTTCACAAGGTTTTCAGATTCTGTCATTATCAATGTAGAATAAAAATAAGAATTGTATATAATATATACAGAAAACTAAAGTGGAATTTTTAAATGATCAAGCAATATAAGACTATTAAAATGGCCATAAGGAACCATACAGGACTTTTTGAAATTAAAATCTGGAGGTATGGATTTAAAAGCAGATCTGAGAAAGCTGAAGAGACAATTAGTGAATTGGAAAATATATCTGAAGAAATTTTGCAGAATGCAACAGAAAGAGAAAATAAGATGGAGCACACAAGAGAGGTGTTGAGACATGTAGGATACAAAAAGCGTAGCAAAAAGACATCAAATTAGACTTCCAGAATGACAAGTTAGAGGAGCAATAATTTGAAAAGATAATATCTGATAATTTTCCAAGTCTACCAAAAGACATAAATCCAGAGACACAACACAGACCAAGCAAAATAAATACAGAGTTTCACATCTAGACATATTATAGTGAAACTACAGAACACCAAAGCCAATGAGAAATAAAAGCAGTCAGAGATAAAAGATACATCACCTGTAAACAGATGGCAAATTAGATTGAAAGTAGGCATCTCAACAAGAATTAAAGCCACAAGACAGTAAATAGTGTTCCAAGTTTTAAGGGAAAATAACTGCCACCCTAGAATTGTCTTCTTAACAATGTGTCTTTCAATAACAAGAGCAAGACAACATTTTTAGATAAATAAAAACTAGGAGATTGCCATCTGTAGATTTTTACTAAAGGGGTTTTTTATAAGAAGTACTTCAGAATGGAGGAAAATGACTCCAGAAGGAAGATAGAAGATACAAAAATGAAAACTGAACGAGAAATTAGTAAATCTAAAAAAAATTTATAAGATTTACATTTTAAATTTAGATTAAAAATAATAATAATATCTAACTTGGAAGGAGAGTTCATTTTAAATAAAAGAACTAACTTTTTCTAGCTATTTTGCTTTGTTATTGGAAGTTAGGAGGGGAGTGATCAGAGTTAAAGTATTCTAAGGGCCTTGTATTTTCAGGACAGGTGTAAAAATATTCATAAACTTTGGACTTTGTTACATATGCATGGTAAAATTTCAACTGTTCTCATTTAAAGAATAAAAATAAGACTAGAATCGAAAAATTTTACAAAAATCACTTGTATTTCTATTTAAAAGCCAAAAAAATGAAACAAATTAAAGGTGCCATTTACAACTACAAAATAGAAGATCCCTGGGAATTAATATAATAAAAGATATACTAAGCGGCTGGGCACAGTGGCTCACTCCTGTAATACCAGCACTTTGGGATGCTGAGGTGGCTAGATTACCTGAGGTCAGGGATTCGAGACCAGCCTGGCCAACATGGTGAAACCCTGTCTCTACTAAAAATACAAAAATTAGCCCAGTGTGGTGGCACCTGCCTGTAGTCCCAGCTACTCGGGAGGCTGAGGCAGGAGAATCGCTTGAATCCAGGAGGCGGAGGTTGCAGTGAGCTGAGATGGTGCCATTGTACTCCAGCTTGAGCAACACAGTGAGACTCCGTCTCAAAAAAAAAAAAAAAATACAAGACTGAACTCTTCTACTTAACAGCTGTGAACTTGAGCCAGTTAATTTCTCTTGAGCCTGTTTCTCATCTATAATATGGCAATAATAGTAGTACTTAATATAATAGTGAAAATTAAATGAGATAAGTAGTATTTAACAGTGTGCCAAGTCCACAGTAAAACTCCCAATAAAAATCAGCCCCTACCTTATCAACATCATCATCATTATCATCCTTAGGTGCGAAGCTAAAAGGCATGAGAGAAGTAATGACCCCAGCATTCCAAGATCTTAGAGCCTGATAGGTTGGGATAATGAAATATACAAATGATTATTTTTTATATATATATATATATATATATGTATATGTATATAGTAAATGTCAAAAGGTAATATCAATGGACTGTTAGGAAGGAGCAATAATGTTTGGCCTAGGGGAAGGAGGAAGGGTTGTCAGAAGAGACTTTGTGAGGTAGATGACTTTTGAGCCTGACCTTAAAATATTGGTATAGTTAGAACATGCATGCCATAGATAGGGAGGACATTAGGCCAAAGTGTTGCTATATATACATTTTGGAGTCTGCCTTCATTAGGCAGATATCTAATTATTGAATATTATTAGGACATCCAAGGTGAACAGCAGGGAGATGCAAAAACACAATGGATGATTAAGGGATAGTTCAGCTTGACTGGCTAAGAGGAGGTGAGGTTGGAAGGATAGGGTAAAGGAAATACATTGAAATTACAGAAGTGAGTTTTGTTCACACAGCCTATCATGACAATCAACCAAGTATTAATTAGCTGTCAGATAACAAGATGATGTCTGGGAGAATCTCTTAAGAAAAAATAAATACATCTTCTGGAATCGTGCCTGGCACATTAGTAAACACAGTTTTGTTTTGTTTTGTTTTTAAGGAACTAATATATATTGTGCAGTGTGTTCAGAAAATTGTCATATTGGTAATGTCATGTCAAAGTAAACTAGCAGGTTTTTTTTTTCCAGCTGACTTCATGATTGAAGGGATAAGTATATGCGTCGTCCGAGCCAATCCATTGCATTTGGAAAACAGTTATTTGGGAGAAACAGTGGAAAGGGGGCTTAATGGGAATAAAAATGTGGAAATAAGACAGACATGATAATGAAGACAGTTCCTCTAACCCAGGTACCTGTAAGCACGTTCACCTGGAGGTCTGGGTGGGGAACACTTCCCAGAGATGGAGAATATGTGGGCCCTTGTGCTCAAGGATCTTAGAGTCTCATTTTAGGAGCTAGGCTGACACTCCAACAGCTCCTCTTTGAACTCTTTGCTGCCTCCACCTGGGAGGCCCCCAAGCTACAGGGCTGGCCTGGGGCTTCTTTAATGTTGTTTCTGCAAAATATGTAGACTATGTTTGTTTCTTATTTCCAAACCATACCTAATTTTTGCAGAGCTTTCCTCTTTAATGTTTTGCCCAGATGCACACAATCGTCATTCTCCTTGTGACTAGACACAGCTGGGGGAGGAATGTCTGCTAGATGAGACTTTAATTAACTTCCTTCCTTGTGAGTAAGGCTTGTGATAAAATGTACATGGATCTTTCTTGGCTTTTTCCTTGACAGTGGAACTGATTGGCTTGCCAACAAGTACATATGTAGTGGGATCAGGAGGGGAGGATGGAAGTTAGAGGTGGAAGGGAAGGAGACACCACCTAGGGGAGGACATAATTGAAAGGATGTCCAGCATGGAGAACATGGCTGTCCATGTGGTTCGGGAAGGTCTCGACCCCTGGGTTGTATTTTTAACTTTGAAATTGTTCAGCAACAATCTGGTTTTCCCAGGGCTTTTAAAACTCTCCTCTAAAGTATTTCTGGCAACAGTCTGGAAATCCTGGTGACGGGTAAAAGCACACTATGTTTTTAAGCCTGGTAAGTAACTTTGTGTAATATTAACAGTGTGTGTTGTTCCTTTCACTTAATTATTATTGGACTTTAGTAGAATTTGCATCTTATTGTTGGACCGTAAATCTCTTTGGGGTATTATTGTTACTGATCATTGAAGCTATTTGATCCTACAAGCATTTATTCTTTATTTATGTGCAATACATTGTACTAGGCACTGTGGAGCTATGAAGAGGAAAGACACACTGCCTGCTCTGGAGGGGTGTACACAGTTTAGCAGAAAGAATGGCTCTGGGAAAGGCTTGCTTATGAGGCTGACAGCTACAACAGAGGTGCAAACTACTTACAGGCCTGTAAGAAAGGAAGAAACAGATTCAAGTGGGGAGAACTGGTAGGACTTGTGGTGGGGGCCAGTTTTTAACTAGAAATTTTGAACTGTCTGGGCGCAGTGGCTCACACCTGTAATCCCAAAACTTTGGGAGGCTGAGGCGGGTGGATGACCTGAAGTCAGGAGTTCGAGACCAGCCTGACCAACAAGGTGAAACCCCATCTCTACTAAAATACAAAAATAAGCTGGGCGTGGTGGTGGGTGCCTGTAATCTCAGCTACTTGGGAGGCTGAGGCAGGAGAATCGCTTGAACCCAGGAGGCAGAGGTTGCAGTGAACTGAGATCATGCCATTGCACTCCAGCCTGGGCAACAAGAGCGAAACTCCATCTCAAAAAAAAGAAGGAAATTTTGAACCATGGCCAAGAGATAGGAGAATTCAGAGATACTTAGCAAAAGTGAGTGTCCAGGGGCATGAAGTGCCTTAGAATTGGTGTTAGATGAGCAATGCGGCATTCCAGACCGGGACCATCGGCAGAGCCTTTGATTATAGGCTAGGACTTGATTTTACATAGGGCATTTTGGATTTTCTCTGTTCTATAGAAGGAGAATTCCATCCATATAAAATTTGTTGAAAAGTTGCCTGTTCTTTTCCAACTTCTTGTTTTGGTAGTTTTCAATAATTGCCATCTGTTCCAATATTAACTTGTAAACTCTAAGCAGATAGCTACATGTAAGGACTTGCAGCCTTGTTTCTTCAAGTGTGTGTCACTGTAGAAGGAGGCGTTCCACCAAAAGATGACTTCATGGCCAAGTGTCTGTGTACAAGGCTGCGTACTGCACTCCTGTCTTGTAGAGATTACACGTTAGCATATTAATGGTTCTAAGAAGTAACATTCCTTTTTTACTTTTTATACCAAAGAGTTTCTCAATGTATTTGGTCACAGACCCTGTACATCTTATCATCCCATGAAACAAGATGGGGGGAAATGTTGGACTTAGGTACACTTCACAGTTTTTATATATGCTTTATGTAAGTTTTTCATAGTCTCCTTACCATCCTTATCAGGTACACATTATTGTCCCCATTATTCAAATGAGAACTTAAGGTTAAGTGACTCTTCCAAGTTCACAAGCCAAGAAAAGAGCAAAAATTTGTACCTAAATTCTCCTAATCTGGGAACCATTCCACCACATTGTACTACCTCTTAGATTCATGTGTATCATTTCAGTGAGCACCAGCATGTCCCATCCTTCTCTGGAGCCTGTCTCTAGAAGTCCTTTATAAATGTACTTCTACCTTGGCTTTTCCAGTCATAGCATGTAGCATGAAATTCTTAATTGTCCACTGTGTAACACCTTTCATGACATGTGCTGTTCCATATGGCACTGACTACTCCAGAGTCCCTGGCAACATTTGCTTTTTTTGTACACTCGTCTCCGTTTTCCATGCTATACGCTCCTTATATGCAAGGTACTCTTAGTAGTTGCAGCATCTGGCCACCATCCTTGGCTCCATAGTGTCACCGGGTGCTTGTTTGCTAAATGAGAGTATTCCTCAGTTGTGGGAGTCGAGAGAGAGAAGAGGGAGACAGAGAGAGAGAGAGAGAGTTGGGGTGCATATTTTAACTCTGGTTCTAATCATGCTGCAGGGTCAGCTTGCCAAGAAACACTTAAGGCTGTGTTTTCTGTATGTAGGCAGGTAATCCTCTGATAGAGAAACATAGAGTTATCCCATCAAAATGTGAGCACAGAAATGTATCAACAACATGCCATAAGCCAATCGATATACCTAAAAGCCAAACTGCAAACCGGTCCCTGTGCCCCTGAAAGGGGCCTCGGAATATAGTTGTTTTTGCAGGTTTTAACATTAATTGGCACTAGACACACTCAGCTGAAGCAAGGTCTGTCGCTGGTTTTGAGCTTCCTCTGCCTTTTACTGATGCCAAAATTTTTAACTTTGGCTTTGGTAGATTTTAATGCAGACCAAGAGTGCTATTTTTATGTATAAAATTTTATATTTATAAAACAAAAAGTACCAAAAAAAAAAAAAAAGAAGAGGTGTAACGGGATTGGGTAGAAGAACCAGGACTAGAAAGAGTCACATACATATTTCTTTATAATGGATTAAGGGAAAACCAGGAAATAAGTGCAGACTGGCCATGTTTCAAAAGAAAATAAGATTTGAAAGATAAAAATCATCAATTCCTATAATTTAGATTTTTACCCAGAGTCAGTGAGTTCATATAATCTCCTTTATTCTTTTAAGCATGTGGTGTAGCAAACTTCTTTCAAACATCTTCAAAATTTTTTGTCCAAATAGCTATACTTTCCAGTATTGGTTTAAAAATGCGAATTTAAAAATCTGAAGTACAAGTTAGGAAGTAGATTGGTAGAAAGTTGAAGCTATGTAAATAAGAATAGGCTGTTACTTAAGTTTTCAAAATTCCAATTATGAGTATTCCAGTGCATTTAGACAAGCTGGGTTTGTTATTTTTGGAGTTAATAAGCAGTTTCACAATGTGCTATATATCACTTTTAAAGACATGATAAATTGTCCCTAATGGTATTGTGTGTATAAACTAGAGCTGTTTCTGCCTTGTGTATAATGCTCAGGATTGGGTGGTACACCTGAAAAGGCTTGGATTTTAATGGGGCCTTTTTAGCACTTTTGCACCTCGTATGTTCAGGATTATGTTTGATTGATGACTTTAAATGTGCTGGCATGAGAGATACGTAGATCTTAATGCTCTTAAACCATTTGTTTTCCAATCTCTATAAAAGGCCCCTCTGTTTTGGGGTAACACTTTATCCTTCTTAAGTAAACAGAAATAGGTTTCTGGGATTTTGCTTTTTAACATTGTAAATCCAGCAGGAAAGAGACAGGCTAGAGGCTTTTAAGAGAAGGCTGAAAACACCATGTTCCCATTTTATTAGAGTAGCCCCAAAAAGTCAGGGCATGTGTGTGTGTATATATGTGTAGATATATTTTTCTTTCCTCTAAACAGTATTAAAATAACCCCCCCCTTTTTTTTTTTTTTTTTTTTTTTTGCTAGAACTCTCAATCTTTTCTTCCTTTGGACCACTCGATATCTCAGCCATTATCCTCAGCCTGCTGGCTGAGAACTCTCTTTGGATTCCGTCACGATCTGAAACAGCTACAGGGTTGGCTACTGTGTGGCCAGGGGCACATTCTCCCCAACAGGTCTTAGAACAAGAGATTGGGGCTATAATCGAATCCTGCTTCCCAAAAGGCACTGGGACTTACTACCCAAGCCTGGAGGTGTTTTATAATCCATTCCTATAGGATTCCTCTGACTTGGACAAAATCTTCAGTGCTTCAGGAAGGGCTAGAAAATAATACTAGCGAGGGTTTCCAGCTTCTGATTAACAACCTCGGCACTGTGCAGGGAAAGGGGGAAAATTGCTTCTGCTAAAGGAACAGATTGTTTTAAGATTTTAAGAACTGATTATAAACAGGTTACTTAGGGAGGAGAGAACTGCACTGGTCAGAAGTAGCCTCTGCTGCCAAGCAGTGAAACCTATTGTAGCAGCAGATCTATTTGCAAGGGCCTTCAGCCTCAGCTCCCAGTTGTCCATCATCTTTCAAGAAAAGAGACCAGCATGGGACTGACAAACACATTTTCACTTCCGTCTAAGATATGAACTTAAGGGCTCAGGAGTTGAAAGACTAGTGCATTTACCCATATTTATAATATGTTGCTAATTAGCAGTCACTGTCCTTGTGATCTTTTTCTTTGTCGTCCTCTAGAGGCATCCCATTTCTTTCATTTCCTTTCTTTCCATCATCAGCAACACTAAATGGAATATGGATTATTCTGGCAGCAGGGCAGTTTGAGCCCCCTGATTAGTCTAGAATGAAATGTGAAGGGAAAAAAAAAAGTATGAAATGAGCCATTGTGTCTCCTTGTTCTCAAGATGTTATTTTGAAATCTTTGTGGTGGTGATGTACTTGCTGATGGTTCCTATTACCTAGAGACTTCTAGGATACCTGGGAGGGCTTTTTAGTATACATTTTCATTTTTTATGTCTTATTTTTAAAATGGTTCTTATTAGGATAAATGCTTATAAGACTCCTAGGATACCTGGGAAGGTTTTTTAATATACATTTTTATTTTTATGTTTTTTTTAAAAAGTTCTTATTAGGATAAATGCTTATAAGTGAAATATGAGTATAAGAACAGAAAAGATAAAAATCAAAGATACATAGGGTACTTAAAATGGCTCAAACCTCATAACCTTTTATCAGCAGTTTGCTGCTGTTGTTGTTACTGCTGTTTTAAGTCTGTGAATCAGCAGTTTAGCAGTTTCTGATAGTTTTCTGCCAAATAATCACAAGATTATTTTTCACTTGAATAATTGGAATTGTTTATTGTGATGGGTAGATTAAGGGCCAGGTATGGTAGCGCAGGCCTGTGATGTCAGCATTTTGGTAGGCCAAGACAGGAGAATCACTTGAGGCTGGGAGTTCGAGACCAGCCTGGGCAACATAGTGAGACCCCCATCTCTACAAAATATTTTAAAAATTAGCCAGGCACAGTGGCACACACCTATAGTCCTAGCTACTCGAGAGGCTGAGGCAGGAGGATCACTTGAGCCCAAAAGGTTGAGACTGCAGTGAGCCATGATCATGCCACTGTACTCCAGCCTGAGTGCCAGAGTGTGGCACTGTCTCAAAAAAATAAAAAAGTATTTTGTAATAAAGTAAGGGCTGAATACATATGTTTAACTTGGGTGTAACCTTTGTGGCTACACCTATATTTGTGTGTTTATGTGTCTGAGTGTAAAAGACTGCTGAAAGCACAACAGCAGCCATTACATATGGAAGCACGATTATCAGAAGCATCAGGTATATGCAAAGGAAGAGCTAGTGACCTGGATGGGATTGGAGACTATTATTCTAAGTGAGGTAACTCAGGAATGGAAAACCAGGCCGGGCGCGGCGGCTCACGCCTGTAATCCCAGCACTTTGGGAGGCCGAGGCAGGTGGATCACCTGAGGTCAAGAGTAAAAAACCAGCCTGGCCAACATGGTGAAACCCCGTCTCTACTAAAAATATAAAAAATTAGCTGGGCATGGCGGCACGTGCCTGTAATCCCAGTTACTTGGGAGGCTGAGGCAGGAGAATTGCTTGAACCTGGGAGGCAGAGGTTGCAGTGAGCTGAGATCGCACCACTGTGCTCCGGTCTGGGCAACAAGAGTGAAACTGTGTCTCAAAAAAAAAAAAGGGAAAACCAAACATTCTATCTTCTCACTCATAAGTGGGAGCTAAGCTGTGAGGATGCAAAGGCATAAGAATGACACAATGGACTTTGGGGACTTAGGGGGAAAGGGTGGGAAGGGGATGAGAGATAAAAGACTACAAATTGGGTGCAGTATATACTGCTCAGGTGATGGGTGCACCAAAATCTCACAGATCACCACTAAGGAACTTACTCAGGTAACCAAACACTACAGAAATCAAAAATTTTTAAAGAAAGATAGTACTAAAATAAATCTCTAATAAGTCACGTAAAGCACTTACAGCAGTAGCTGCACAAAGTGGTAGATCAACAAATTTTTATTACTGTTATGTCTATTCTGATCTTTCTGTTTTCCCCAAGAAAATGTCAGGAAGAAGAAACAAAGTACATTTGGAAACTGCATCCTTTTTTTTTGTAATGATTTCGCAGTAGTTATGTGGACGCATCATTCAGTTCCAGAATCAGTTTGAATCGACAGCTTGGTTCCACACAAAACCTTCCTTTTTCAGATGATGTGGCTGAAGCACAGAGAGGTAAAAGCCCCTTTCCGGAGGTCACATAACAGTAGAAATCTGAGATTTTAAGACCATGAAGTCAAAAACCAATATGAATTTTGGGGCAACTGCTCAGCTTCTTCATGTGGTTATATCTTTATTTTTTTTAATCTATATCTTCAAAAATCTAAGCATTTCTGCCTTTAAAGCAAGATTTTTTTCTGTTTATTAGGCAAATTGAATTTGAGATATATATTATCAACATTCATAAAGTTACTGTATATCCATTGATTTATAGAATTAATCTGTACTAATGAAATTTTAATCTTTTTCTGTTGCTGAGGACAAGGACTACATCCTAATCTTCTTTGTGTCCCTGAAAGTGCTTAGTAAAATAACTCCTAACAAGTATTTGCAAAAAAAAAAAAAAGAAAGAAAGAAAGAAAGAAAAAAGAAATACAGAGCCAGAAGTGATCTTAAAACCAACTCTAGCCGCTTACAAAGGAGAAAACTCAGTCCTAGTGGAGGACCATATGTGATAGTCAAAAGGAGATAGAGCCAGGGTTTTCCAGCTGGTAGTCCACTGCTCTTCAAGTACATTGGGGATGCCTTTGTTTTCAGATACCCTGCATTTGCCATCTTCCAGTTAAAACGGGTGAAGGCTTAATCTAATAATTTTATTAAATGTAATATTATTTTTAAATTCACACAAATGCAACCACAAAGCCTTCATCATAACTTTTCATTTCCGAGATACTTTGTTCTATTCAGACTGGTATAGTGTTTAACCACTTAAAAATTAATTGCAAACACAGCTTGCTGAAATATTCGTCCACTAATAGCCAATTAATTAAACTTATCTAATGTTTATTATCCACAATTGCCTGGCAGATAATTGATCCTCATTAAATATATGTTGATTCCGTCTTCCCTGTCTCAGCTCTCTCTCAAGATTGGTTCTTAAATGATGAGCTTTGAATAATCTTGGATGATTTTTAAAAAATAAAAATTGCTTCTACCCAGCCCTATTCAGAATCTCTGAGGATAGACCTTGGGATTCTATTTTTAACAAACTGGACAGGTGCATGCATAGTTGAGAATGACCACCTAAAGTAAGGAGATTGAAACTATCATTGATTAAAATACCTTCAATTGATCAGTCCAGTTGAAAACTAGAGATACCTAAATGTTATCACCAGACATATTTTTAAAGTAGTTATATAGGTTCAGCAAACCCTAGTCCTTATATAACAATTTTTAAAATGTTTTATCATACCTTAATTCATCTTTATTACAAATTATTTAAATAACATAGAAGTATATAAAAAAATAAAAGGATTGTCCCCTTTACCCCTACCCATCTATCTCTCCCACTCTAACTACTCAAATATAACCACTATTCATAGTAGGTATATAAGCTTTGAGAGTTTCTCCCCTATGTATTCATATGTTTTGTCTGTATCTAAGTACATGTTTATATGTGTCAATATATATGCACACATGCATATGCATATATTCATATTTACATTTATAATGAGACGTATTTATTTATTCAACAAATATCGAAGCATCTACTATGTAACAGCACCTGGTGCTGAGGTAACAACAGTGACCAAGCTGATGAGATCCCTGTTCTCATTAACTCAACATTATAATAGTGAGACAGGCAATATATCAATAAAAATATGATATAAAATGTAATGATGCATAATATAAAGCAAAATAAAGTAGGATAAAAGGATAGATAATTACAGGGGGTTCTACCTTGACATAGGATGGTCAGGGCAAGACTCTGAGGGGTATTTAGGCAAAGAACAGAGTGAAATGAGAAAATGAGCCCCACGCGTATGTTGGAGAAGTGGACTCCAAGGTCTTCTAGACTATGTATGCAAAACCACATTTTTTTCTTTTTACAAAATAAAATTCTATTACGTATACTGTCCTGTACCTTACTTTTTCTAGCCAACTCTGATTTATGTACACACCTCCAAGGTCTGTATAGATAGATCTAAATTATTTCCTAGTGACTGCTTAGTATTCCATAATGTGTCTGTATCATAATGTAATCATTCACATGTTGCTGGACATTTTTTCTTTATATTTTATATTTACAAACAATGCTGCAATGAAATCTTATGGACCGTAATCTTTATGTTTAGGTATTATAGGATTAATATTATAGTTCTGCTGCAAAACGAGATTATTGTAAGTATTTGAATTCTATCAGTGAAAAACAGAGTCACCTGTATAAGAATAAAGGAACCAGGACCTTGAGATGCAAACATGTATAATAATCATTGTATGTATAGATAGAGGTAAGATTTATTTAATCATGATTAATTTTAAAATTGGGCCATCAAAGATTTCTAAATCAAGTTTTTATCATAAAAGACCATATTTTACGGCTTTCCATGTTTTAAAAGTTGTTCAGCCAACTGCCCTGGCACTGGTTCTCATTTACAGGATTGCAGCCAGTTTGAGTTTGTTTATTTTTATAATGTCTGTTCTCCTAGTATTGGATCATCCATTTAATCTTCAGTGTTGCTGCTTTATGGTTTTCTTTATCCAAAAGTATTTGATCTAAACTATATTTTATCTTTTAAATGTAAGATTTTCTTATTTAAAGTCTTTTAAAATATTATAATTATAAATACAGATAACCTTATCTCCCAGAGATAAGGTGTATATCTTCCCAGTGTTTTTTCCAATGCATACACGTGTGTCTACATTTAAAGTATGATTTTTTAGATGAAATTTTTAATTTTGCATTCATTGACTCTCTTTGATACACCTGACATCTCATAACCCACCCTGACAATAGACCCATTACCTCTCTTATCATCTATTACTGATTACTCACTTAATGACAAACAACCTAGCAGACCCTCTCCATGTTGTCAGTTGAGTAGACCCATGCCTTGCAGGTTGTTTGCCAAGTGAATGGCTTCTGGGGTAAGAGGTGATGTTACTGGGACACTCAGAGGCCTCAGACACTTGTCCAGCGGCCGTCATCATGGCTGCAGGCAGAGCCTGCCTCAGGATAGCACTCTGGAGCATCTGAACCCATGCATCACATTCCTCCTTAGGGACAGGGCACCAGAAAGTTCTTCTATCCTACTCTTCCTTATGACCAGGCCCCCAAGGGAGCTTGCTTTGGATTTTCACAGAAAAAGAGATTTTCCTCCTACACTATTCCTCCTATCGCCTTCATTCTTCCCATTCCCTGTTTCATCACCGCACAGCTCTTAGGAGGATAGTTGGCTTTTAACTGGAGGCTTATCTGGGATTTCCCTCACATTGGAATTAAGAAGAAACAGAATCTTTTAAAAACAGGACCTTTTTTCCAGTTAGGCTTCCCTTAGGAAGGGGCTTCTTGTCTCCAGACTCCTGCATGACCTCTGAGGAACCAGTGTAAAACATGCTGTGATTTAGGAATGAATACTTATTTAACGCAGAAATTATCTTAAAATGAGGCTATATAGCAGCAGTTTAGTAATTAAACATTTTTAACTTGCTCTCCAATTCTCAAAAGTGGCTTAAGCAGCATTGAGCTAAGCTTGCTAAGTTTCAAGTGACTGCAGTTAGTAAGTTTGCTTATTTGTTTTAACTGGCTAATGCCTCAGTCAATTTGAGGGTTTTGATGCACATAAATCCATTGTGCTTCCAGCCTCATATGAGCCAAATCTCCTAAACATGCCATATGCCATTCGTAAGTCTTTCTGTGTAGTACAGTAGACAACTTTGTGACTACTGGATTTTTTTAAACAAAGATGATTTTTCAGTATTTTAAAAAATACAGTTTTATAGTATTAAAACTGAGAGTAGAGTTGAGACGGACTCTAGTATGTTAAAGAAACACATTAATTGTGCCTAAAGGTGTTTGTTTTTTTCTCAAAATGCCCACTTCGTTCCCAATTGATCAAAAGATGAAGGTTCCAGAGACTCTTTCTTCTGACAGACTTGATTATTAGGGGTTCCCTTCTAGAGAAGTTGTTATTTTATAAACACATGCATATGCATAATATATTCTGTCCAACACTCCCACTTTCTGATCTGCATAGTACAGCAGAGCATCCTATGGAGTCACAGAACAAAGAAAATCCTCACTCTGAAATTCTTTCCCAGAGCCAAATATGTCCTCGGCTTCAGAAAGAAAACCCCTAGCCTGGGCTGGGTCACCCCTCCAGCCCTCTGAGGAAATTTTAGGTATGCTCTTCAGGAAAATATTACACTTGGGGGTGCTAGAAGTTGGTTTTATTTTCTAGTATGGAATCAGGTTTTGTTCTAGATATTTACCTATATCATTGCAATTAATTCCCCCAATGATCCTGTGTTGTAGCTATTAGTACTCCATGTTTCACATAAAGAAATGGAAGCTCAGAAAATTTGAATAATTGGCTATAACTGTATAGTATTAAGTGGTGGAGTCAGGATTTGAACCTCTATTGACTTGACTCTAATGCCCTGACATTTCTATTCTACACAAGACAGATGGTAGCTTGTAGAGCTAATGGAGAGAAAACCACTCTACCCCATTCAACATAGCTGAAATATCTGTTTCAGCCTGCAGTCAAGCCTCACAAAATTTTATTCACTGGTTTATGGTATCCACCTCCTTACTCAATAACCAGAAAACAAAAGGTAATATATGTAACAATATAAGAAGACAGCCGGGCGCGGTGGCTCACGCCTGTAATCCCAGCACTTTGGGAGGCTGAGGCAGGCGGATCACCTGAGGTCAGGAGTTCGAGACCAGCCTGACCAATATGATGAAAACCCGTCTCTACTAAAAATACAAAAATTAGCCAGGCATGGTGGCATGCACCTGTAATCCCAGCTACCTGGGAGGCTGAGACAGGAGAATCGCTTGAACCCGGGAGCTGGGAGGTGGAGGTTGCAGTGAGCCGGGATCGCACCATTGCACTCCAGCCTGGGCAACAAGAGCAAAGCTCCGTCTCAAAAAAAAAAAAAAAAAGCAATATGAAAACATCACACTGCTATGCTACTCTCAACTACACTGGGGAGCTCCAGCTGATAAGAGCATAGTATAGAGAAAACAATATTAATTTTTAAACCTTATTTGTTTATTTCAGTGAGGTACAATTCACATAATAGAAAATTAACCATTTTAAAATATACACATCAGTGACATTTAGTATTCTTACAGTGTTGTACAACCACCACCTCCATCTAGTTCTAAAACATTTTTGTCACCCCCAAAAGAAACCCCATCCTCATTAGGTGGTTGCTCCCCTTTTGTGCTCCACCTAACCCCTAGTAACCACCAATCTTCTGCCTGTCTCTATAGATTCATCTATTCTGGATATTCCAAATAAATGGAATCCTACAATATGTGACCTTTTGTGTCTGGTTTTGTTCACTCAGCATAATGTTTTTGAGGTCCATTCACATTGCAGCCTAGGTCAGTACTTCATTCCTTTTTATGGTTGGGAATATTGATTTTAAGTTCTAGGCCTGACTCTGCTATTAACTCCCTGAAAACCTGACACAACACTCTGAGCCTTAATTTGCTCATCTGTAAAGGTGAAGGCTGTGTAGCCTGTGGCATGTGAGTTCTGCAGGAAGCTCTGGAACAAAAGGTCTTCAGTTCAAGTAAGTGCGAGGAACAGTGCATACTGTGTCTTGTTTGTCGTGATTCATAATGCTCCATGTACTAAAGATTTGCACTCTTTAGCCCAGCATTGCTCAATCTGGGACCAGAGAACCCTTTTATTTCACCTATTTTTGTTTACATCTTATAGAACATAATCCAGGATTCTAAGACACTGTAATCTATGAATCACTTATTGATGAAATTCCACAGTATGGTAATTATAACAATATAATTGTAATTGTAATAATATACAACTTGGCCAGCCATGGTTATGTTGATCTTTTCTCCAAGTTAGTGTCCATCAGTTGGAGTAGTATTCCTCCCTAGGGGACATTTTGAACCTTTGTTGGGGCATTTTGGTTATCTCAGTGATAAGTCAAGGGTAATAAACATCCTGGAATGTATTACACGGTCGTTTACAACACTCTCTGATCCTGCACAAACTCTCAAATGTCCTGCTGGTCTTTTATGAAGGTGCACACCCTATTTATAATTATCTGAACGTAATTTTCCATATGAACACGAAGTATTTTTGTGTGGCTTGAACATATATGGAGTTTTCCAAGTATACAGTAATTGTGTAAAATCAGGGTTTATTTTAAAAGAGTTCTTTACCATTGAAGGATAGACAGGATTATGCTACAGTAACAAATTAACCTAGAAATTCTGGTGGTTTAACACAACAAAGGTTTCTTTTTTATTTATGCTAAAAGTTGATCAAGCATTGACAGAGGGTCTTCCCCACTTACTCAAGCATCCAGACTCCACCATGGGGATCGTTGCCAGCCACTGTGGGCAGGGGTAGACGGGATTCACATACCAGCTCATCAATATTTTGACCCAAAGCGAGGTACATCACTTCTGACTATAGTGTACTGGCCAGAAATAGTCATATAGTCCTACCTAACCATAACGGGGTTAGGGAAGAGGAATAGGCAGAAAGTTGGGTGAGTACAATGTTCATGCTAATGCGACTTGTAGTGTTTGAGCTGTCATTACAGTGCTTGTGGATTGGTTTGCATATGTAATGTCACATGCATGTTGATTGTACATGCATGTGACAGTTGTATAGGCACAAGCATATACTTACTTAGTTATATCTATTAGTATAGTAATGCCTGGGTATTTACAAATAGAAATACTTCTTATTTTGTTATAAGTTATTTTCCTGTATTTTTTCTTTATATTACAGCTAGGGCATTATATTGATTTCTTTTTAAAAAATCCTGTGTGAAATATTTGTTATGAAAAGGTGGTCTGGGCTGGGCATGGTGGCTCATGCCAGTAATCCCAGCACTTTGGGAGGCTGAGGTGGGCAGAATACAAGGTCAGGAGTTTGAGAGCAGCCTGACCAACATGGTGAGTCCTGAGAGGAGAGGTCTGAAGGAGAGGAGAGGTCTGAGGGTGATGAAAGCCACTTTTCTAGGTCTTTGGCATCATCTGGAGCACATAGTGGGTCACAGAGAATTACAGGACTTACATAATAATAATAAGAAGAAGAAGATTAGCTCACATCCTTTGAGTACTCCCCGTGTGCCAGGCACTGTGCTAAACCCTGTCGGTTGATTCTCTGCTTTAAGCATCACCAGAAGCCTGTGAGGAAACCTCTGAATTCTCCATCTTACAGGAGAGAGCTGCTTTTCTCCTTCAAGTATAATGGAAAAGTTGTGGTCCCCAGAATTTCTGTCCTCCCTATGCTAGCGCGAACGGATAATTGACCTTCAGACATTGAAAAGAGATAGCAGGCAAAACACCAGGGCTGGAACAACACAGCAGGATACCCAGGGAGCCCAAAAGGAAGTCAAAGAAGAGATTGGAGAAAAACAGTGGTGAGGAAAAGGGTATTGCCCCCAAAAAGTAATGTCTCCCATGCAGAGAAGACTAGCATTACATAAATGTGTCACTGAGAGAGTTACCTTACCCTGACTCTGTCACCAAATTTTATTAAATGGCTCTCCTATTTCATCCTTGTTGGTGAACTTCCCAATTCTTCTCTTACTTTATGGGCATAAGAGCTTATACTTTGCAGTTTAGTTAGTTAATTTATTTAAATAGCATTATCAAGTTGGCTCTAGACCAAAAAAAAAAAAAAAAAAAGTCATGACTCACTACAGAAAATACCATCAGGTAACAAAAGGAAAAAGAATCACAGTTAACTCAGAATTATAAAACAATGGTTCTTTTAGTCTTCCTATTTTAGTGGCGTATCCAAACACCTTTTTCCCAGAGTAATAGAGCTTTCTTCCCTTTTGGTTGCAAGCATGATATAAACAAGATTGGCCACTTTAAAAGTTTTGTTGCATCTTTACTTTCATTACTCAACCTTTATTTCTCCTCAGTCTTTATTCTATAAGAAATATGCTTCAATGGCTTATGCATTTAGAATTGACTTTGTGGAACAGTGCAATGTTTTCCTTGCCTGTGGCAAGACCACTTCGGTTCAAGGCTAAGAAACTGGACTGTTCCTACAGAGACCCTCTGGGTGACTCATCTCTTTTGAGATCCTGATTGTCCATTTTTTGGTTGGTGTTCTGGCAGCCGTGTGTGTTGCCCTGAAGGCACCCTCTCATATGGTGTTGACTACACTATGCTGTGCTATTTAATTCTTGTTTTGGATTGTGCCTCGAGTTTTAAGTCACTTGACAATACAGAAGGTTTCTTTCTCCAAAGATTATCAATATCATACCATTGCCTCTCAGTGGTTATACACACACACACACACACACACACACAGACACACACACACACAGACACACACACACACACACACACACACACACATGAATTTCATGTTTTCTTCCTTTTGAAACTAAATGTGATCTGTCTGACCTTTCTGAGGAGTCTACTGCTTTTTCAGATTTATGTCCCAGTGACAAGGTGGTTTGGCAAGCTGTTTGTCTTAATCACTCAGCTTCTCCATTAGACAGGCTGTTTAAAACTCTTCTATGTAATTATCTTTTTTGACTCTCACTCTTCCACATTCTTTTCTTTATTGTAAACTTTCTTATGACTTTTTTATATATCTGCCATGTTCTAAAAGGCATTTAAGCCTTCTTACACTGTTTTGTCTGCTTTTCATTAAGTTTGCCATCAATTTACAATCCATGCCCATTGCTTCCCTCACAATCTGAATGCATAAACATGCATAATAAATAAACTCTGGGGTTGAATCCTGGACTGAGTGGCCAACATTTTTTCTGTGTCTTCCTTAACTTTTAAAATAGGCAGACAGAGAAGCATTAGAGGAGCTAATTCTAGGAGTCTCCTACGGACATTTGCCAGAGTTTTCACTGCCTTGTTGCCTGTAACTGCAAAGTTGAGAAAGCTGGGGCTCGAGGTGCCTTCATTCATAATATGAGCCAGGCACTGTGCTCATTATTTGGGGGGAATAAAAGTTAACACATTTCCTGCCTTCAAGCAGCTTTTACTCTGGTAAAGAGGATAATGCAGGCATGTAAATCTTGTGGAGATGAGACAGCGTGCTTAGGAATTTAAGGAGAAGGATCCCTTTGGCAAAGGCAGTTGCAGAATTCATGGCAGATGTAGCGTTTTAGCAAAACCGTGAGCAGTCAGCAGGATTGTAAGGAGTGGAGATTGGTAGAGGCATTCCAGACAGGGAACTGCAAGGGTCAAAGCTCAGAGGTGGCTAAGTCTAGAATATATGCCAGAGAGAATTGGGAGAGAAGCCTGAACGAGTATTTAGGCCTAAATTCTGAAAGGTTCTGAATGCTGGCTTAAGCCTTGGATTTTTCTTGGTGAGCATGGCCAGAGTGGTGTTTTAGGAAGATTTTAGAAAGATCAAACAATCGAGATGTACTGATGGTTGTAGACAATGAAGACAGGGAAACCAGTTAAGAGGCTTTTGCACTGGTCTGTGTGAAAGATTACAACAGTAGGAATGGAAAAGAAACAAGTATGAGAGATAATTCAAAGAAAGATTTGAGAAAACCCAATGACTGGTTCAAAATCGGAAGCAAAATAAAGGAAGATTCAAACTGAATTGATATGTGTGAGTCCCAAGAGACCCACTTGATTCGCCCACATTTAGCTGATGGGAAGACGCACATAGCAAGAAGCTATGATTTTTATTTATGCCCACTGAATTTAAGGGATGGGTGAACTACCCAGCATGTAACAGAAAATAGGGAGTAAAACTTGGAATAGTTTTTAACAGATTAAGCATAGAAACAGAGATGATATTTAAAACCCATGAAAGTGAATGAGGATCTCAAAGGAGACTGTTTGGAGAATGTAGGAAAGAAATACAAAGTAAGAACTTGAACTGCCAATAATTATGGGTTGAGATGAAGCAGCACCTGCAAGGGAGAGAGCTCTGAGGGTTGGGCTCTGAATGCTTTGCTCACAGTAGGCACTCTGCACAGATGCATTTATGGATGAATACCTGTCAAAGTCAAGGCCGACTCTTTCACTACAAACTTTGCCATCCCATAAATCTTTATATAAGGGCACTTTGTAGACCAATAATCTTGAGCTCATCAACTCACATAGTTGACATTCAATACCAGGGCTTTATATAAATGTATACAATTGCAATTGATATTACTTACTATTTTTACCTATTGTAATAGCTCATTAATTTTCTGCCGCCATTGGATGGTGTGTTATGGGTGGGTATGCTGGGTGTCCCATTTTGTCAAGTAGATTATAAACTGCAGCCGGGTTGCGGTGGCTCACGCCAATAATCCCAGCACTTTGGGAGGCTAAGGTGGATGGATCACGAGGTCAAGAGATCGAGACCGTCCTGGCCAACATGGTGAAACCCCGTCTCCACTAAAGAAAATATAAAAATTAGCTGGGTGTGGTGGCACGCGCCTGTAGTCCCAGCTACTTGGGAGACTGAGGCACGAGAATTGCTTGAACCCAGGAGGCGGAGGTTGCAGTGAGCTGAGATCGCACCACTGCACTCCAGCCTGGGTGCCAGAGCAAGACTCGATCTCAGAAAAAAGAAAAAAAAAAAAAAAAAAACTTCAAGTGTAGAGGTAGTATCTTTTGTTCTTTGGTGTATTACTACAGGGTACAGTAGGTATAAATTAAATGCTACAGATCAATTATTCTCTTCCAAAGTAAAGAGAAAATAAACAACCATAGCAAAATAAAATGAAACACCACCAACAACAAAAAACAGTCATTAAGATTCATTGTCATGGATATAGATAGATCAGAGGAAACATTTCACATTTCTTATGTATCAGAAGGCTAGTCTATTCTTCCAGAACCTAGAGGCCTCTGTCAACTCATTCTATCTCAGAATAGCCTTAACCAGACAGATATATTTAACTTAAATAATGACATGAAGGCCTTTTTGAATGGTTCCAATAGAAACATTAGAAATTGTTTATTCGTAACTTTTATTTAGTTTTATTTTCTTTTTCTAAAAGGAAAACAATTTGGAGACTCATGAGATTTTATAGGTGTCATCTATTTTGAAACACTGTTTACTTTTATGATGTTTATTCATTGAAGGGTGTGAACATTATGGGTTTTACTGCATGGCAAACTAATGCTGTTTTTACAATATACTTTATATATGGTGTCAGTTTTTTTGGTGCTTCTTTTAATATTTCCTTGTTGCATATCTGCAAAAAATCATGATTAGAACTGCTATATAGGGCCGGGTGCGGTGGCTTATGCCTGTAATCCCAGCACTTTGGGAGGCCAAGGTGGGCGGATCAAGAGGTCAAGATATCCTGGCTAACAGGGTGAAACCCCATCTCTACTAAACATACAAAAACTTAGCCGGCCGTGGTGGCACATGCCTGTAGTCCCAGCTACTTAGGAGGCTGAGGCAGGAGAATATCTTGAACCCAGGAGGCGGAGGTGCAGTGTGCCGAGATCACGCTACTGCACTCTAGCCTGGGTGACAGAGTGAGACTCCATCTCAAAAAAACAAACAAACAAACAAACAAAAAAAACAGCTGCATAAGACTCTCTTTTTCTTTAGCATTTAACTCTTAAATAGAAGAAATTAAAAAGTAAAGTAAAATTGTAAATAAGTAATTGCACCTTTATTTCTGTAGTGTAGATTAGATAAAGATAGACAATATGATTGACCTAAAAGTTCTAAATAGATAAATTTAAATCAGAATGTGTGGATTAGGGAGTAAAATGGTAGTACGAAAAAATTGCCTTGCATACAGTTGCTTTTTAGATGTGTAAAAACTGTTTACTTGACACACAATGCTTTGGAATTAATCACATATGCAAGCATGTTGTTTGTGGGGGGAACCCCTTATAATCTCTACATATGTGAATGAAAGATGGGATTTGTTTGAATTACTCTATAGCCTTCATTGTTAAAATCAGAATTAAGTTCTTTGTTCAGTGAAGCATTCGTAGCAATCCTTGAGATTTCTGAGCGGGGCTGGTTGTTGGCAGAGAGTTCTCAGTGTATTATGCTGTTTACCTAAGGGTTTTATTCAAGAAGCTCTCTGAACAGCTGGGCTGATTATTGAAAATGCCTCATAGTAACTTCCAGCCTAGGCTGATCGATATCGGTGCAAAGCTTTACATGGGAGGGAGTTATTTAAACATTGAGAGCCCCAGGGATAAAAGAGAATGAAAAAATAATGCTGGACAAATATGCTGAAATGTTCAAAAGAAGAGAGAAGTATCTTGTCTTGGTAGAGAGGGGAAATTCCTAAACAAACAAGCTAGAAAATTTGTAAGCTGATCTTATTACACCCTAAAAATTTACTTATTTTAACTTACAGCAATCCCCTAAATATTTATTTATCTTATAACAACACCCTAAGTATTTGGTGGCAAGAGGAAAGATTAATTAAAAGTACCAAAGACCAATTTTATTTTTATTTATTTTGAAATGTAACCTATTACATAAAATTCCATGAGACACTTTTTAGTGATAATATTGTGAAATATTTAACTTTGTTGTCAAATAGATTCAGGTCTCATAGTTTAAACATAGCACGAATGTACTTCACCCAAATGTAAGCAGAAAATTCCTATTTCTTTAATTTTTTTTTTTTTTTTTTTTTTTACTACAGAGATCTAGAATACAGATATTACCATTTTCTTCTGGCTTAGTCCTAGCAAAACAGGTTGGGCTTTTTTTTTTTTTTTCATTTCTGTTTTTAAACAGTTTAATAAAATAAATAAAAACTGTATTAGAAATAGGAGATCTTACCTCCTAAAGGCATTTGATGGAATTATGACATTGAAGCAAAAGTATCAGCATTTAAAAGCCTGTTTCTTTCTACAAAATGAGAGAACAGAGAAATACTCCAAAAAGGGAGGGGAAAACACTCAGTTTATCAAAGTGGAAACCTGTAGCAAGAAATCCGACATCTTGTTACATCCAGGATTTCTTACTTTCGCTCTGCTCATGAGCAACAGACAGAAAGTTCAGAAACACAAAGGCAATCAATATGAAAACTGTGAAAGTCTCTTAATTAATCACCTCACACAAACTCTCCAAGTAAGAGGATTTTACAAACATTTCAATTAAAGCTTTCTCTTTTTATTACTAAATTTCATTGACAATTAAAAATGCATAATGAGAGTTGACATGATTATAAAAAGCAAAATATCATTTAAATACTGAGCTTTTAGACTTATAGGAGACTGATTTTCTGATGCTTATTCTTTTGATGAATCACATAGACAATTACTAATTGGATAGTTATTCTATAACAGTGACATTTTGGAATTTTCAAAATCGGTAGCTCTTTGAACATGTTTGTATTTCTGTCCTCATGTTAACATCATCATTTTGGCATACTCAGACCTAGAAGCTTCATGACTGACTCACTAATGAAATTCAACAATCATACATATACAAAGAACTACCTAATTCATTGAAATATTTAAGAACTGACATAGGGTGACTAGATGTTTTAACATTTAAGAGCTCTAGGACAGGCTGAAAACACTAACATCCAACTGTTTACCTATGAGTTGATATTAGAATATAAGAAACTTACTTACATTGAAAAGGTATATACGGAATATGGAAATTTTTATAAAAAACAAAAGCCAGCTTAGTCTAATAGTTTGTTTTTGCTTTTAAAAGAAAAGTTTATTTGAAATCTTCATTGACTCTCAGCTGCTGGTTCCAGAAACTACACATATTCCCAATATGGCTTATGCCAGTTTTCTGCTTTGAAGACTAAAAAATAGACCAGAAGACAAAATATGATTTCATGATTCTGTGCCTCACTTGTGACAGTAGAAAAGTAATTTAACTCCTTTGTGCAGCTTTTCTTCACCAGTAAATTAGGAATAATCTTTGTCTTCCACCTTCTGTTGGGGACTTTGAAGAGTAATGATTCAAGGGCCATTTGGAGTTAAAATAAAAATATGAAATTATTTTTCTTTACCCAAAGAATTAAGTTCCTAGAATATGAGAATATCTCTTAAATCATTTTTATTTTTAAATGCTCATTTAAAAAATCAGCATTTTAAATCTGTTTACTTTGTATTTATATTGCAAAAAATACTACACAGATGCTAAAGATGTCATATTAAGACATCTTTAATAGCAATATCTATCAATGCCATTAAAATATTATCTATCTATGAAGCATAAAGTCCCACTGTTTTAAGAGTAAAACGTGTTTTAAAAATATGCAGAAACTGCCCAATTTATCAGAAACAATCGCAGTCAGTTTTTGAATCTGACTAAAATCTTATTTTGCCCATAGCTTGCCTCCTGTCCCACTCCTCCTGCCCCCACCTCTCATGGAGGATGAGTGGACCAGCTCACATGGGGATCAGGCATTCCACAGCCTGGAGGTGGGTAAGGAGGATCTCAACAATCTGGGAAAAAAACAAACAACAACAACAACAAAAAAAACCCCACTAGCTTCTATAGATAAATATTGATGTGGATCAGGTTGTTCTACTTTGTAAGTAATTTATGTGCCCTTATTAACTGCTGAAATGATATAGACTTGTACTGTATAAAAGGGTTCCAATGTTGATTCCCGATAGAAAAATACAGCTAAAGCATTTTAATATTGGCCTATCATTTGGCAGCTATTGAATTAGGCAGTTGTTTTATTTAAAGTGAATCAGTATTCTTTTGTGTATAAGAGAGTAGTAGCCCTGAGGGTAGTCTGAATGCAAAATACAGGGCTCAGTCCAGAAACAGATCTTGGTGTCATTCACTGTCTGGGCTCCAGAAAGACGTTGATGGATGCTGTGGTTTAGTATCCAAATTACTCTATTTATATCTCAGTTTCTAGCCAACAATGGACCATCAGACATATTCGGATTGGCTGTTTTCATATAACTTCAAAAGAATACTAAATATTGCCCTGTTGTCTTGTGACTGTTACAGAAAAAGCAATAGTTTTTTTTTTTTCTTTCAAGGTGATCATTCTGAGAGGGGGTGTAGTGGGGGACAGATAGCAAAAGTCACGGATTTTCTCCTGTTGGAAAAAGCCCTATCTGAGCAGGCTTGTGGAGCTGTCAGTTGGGCACTTCAGGCTTTCTCTCTGATCGTGCAGTTCGAAAGCCTTTGCAACTCTCCTTCCAGTCCTCCTGCAGGCCCCAGTGATCCCACATGTCCCATATTACCTCCCTGCTACCCCATCCTTCAAACAGCTAAGCTTGTTGTTGATAAAGGAAAAAACAGAATAGCCACTTTCCTTATTTTGCACAATGCAGAAAGGTTGAGGACCTTTCCCCACTCGCCAGGGCTCAGAAACTGGGGGATTTGGAGGGACTCACAGAGGCTATAGCAGATGACCAGGTGATGATGTGCATGACAGTTTGGGCTCAAGAGGGGAGGTGACCTTAGCAAGGAATAGAAGTGGCAGTTCTGATAGTGTGGAGATGATCTCAGGCAGAAACTCCCAACAGCAAATGGCAAGGGTCCCAGCATCAATTCCGAAGCCCCACTCGCAGAAGGTCACCCTTAAAAGATCTTCTTCTCTATCTATTACCTTTAGTATCCTGTCCCTTCCAGATGTTCCTTTCCCATTCCCTAATTATGCATTTTCAGTGAGAGCACTAGATTAGCCAAACTTCCAGTTATATTTTTTTTATGCTGCCCAAAGTACTTGCTTTTACAAACCACATTTGGCCCCATATCAATCCATTGTGTAGACCACATCAAGTTTCCAGTCCGCAGCCCAACTCCTGCACTTGCGCTTGTCTTTGAACACAAATGGGCCACAGAAAGAGAGGAACTGTTGGCCTTTGTGAGTGACCGGAAACAGGGTACCATTGAGCAGAAATTGAATTGATCGCACCGTGTTAATTCAGGAAGATTCTCAACCCAGACCACTCTTTGAGCACCAAGTTAACATGTATTGCATTTAAAATGTAATAAATGCAGTATTCATAAACTTATATGTGTCTTGTGCCTTTTGTGTCAGCAGGGTTTCTGTAGGCCTCTATTTACATCAAATAAATTTCAAATATTCCAGAATGTAGACCGCATCTGGTTCATTTTTGAAGTGTCCCTCTAGGAACATTTCTAAAATAGTAGATTGTTCCAATTTTTTTCCTAATGAGAAAAATCCATGTGTTCTGTGATTATTAATAATAATGGCTTCAAATAAATTATTGACTGGTTGCAATGGAATGTACTTTCGAGCAGCTGAGGAGCTCCGCACAAAATTTCTGAGTTGTATTCCTCTGATCCCCCCACTCCATCCATCAGTTCTATGGGTTATCAGCCAACCCAAGCACAGTTGCTGAAAGGTCAGTAAGAGAAAGTGGGACAGATGTGAAGGATTCATGGTTCAAAATTATAGTAACATTTAATAAAAATTTAAAAGGAGTTGCTGATTCTTCTGTTTCTGATTTATGAATTTGGGGGCTTAAAAAATTTGTATTCATAGCATTCAGTATATCAGCACATATACATATACACTCGTAGTATACAGGGTAGTGTGTGTATGTGTGTGCATGCTAAATGATTACCATTTATGAGGCATTGTATGGAGGGAAATGAGTGAGACTGATTCCCTTCTATGGGGAAGTTTGTTACAGTCTAATGGGGAGACAGGCATGAGCCCAGTTAGTCATTCTTTAATAACTAGGCCGAGCATAGGGAGAAGACCAAAACACCAAGCCTTGGGGTCTGTGCCATAATAGTGGTACAGATAATGAATTGAGTCCAGAGGAGGGAAAAACGTTGCCAGCTAAGTTGATCATGAAAAACTTCTGGACATTGGTGACACTGGAACTGTATTTAAATGCATGTTCCCTGTGCATAATTATCTGAGCATGTTTTCTTTTTTTTTTCTTTTTAAAGACAGAGTCTCACTCTGTCACCCCAAGCTGGAGTGCCGTAGCGCAGTCTAGGCTCACTGCAACCTCTGCCTCCCAGGTTCAAGCAATTCTCATGCCTCAGCCTCCCAAGTAGCTGGGATTACAGGCACCTGCCACCACACCTGGCTAATTTTTTTTTTTTTTTTTTTTTTTTTTTTTAGAGACAGAGTTTCACTGTGTGGGCAGGGTGGTCTTGAACTCCTGGCCTCAAGAAATGATCTGCTGGCCTCAGCCTCCCAAAGTGCTGGGATTACACATGTGACCCACAGTGTCGGGCCCCTCTGAGCATGTTTTCTATTTCAATTATATTAAATTTTGAGACATATAAGTCAGTGATCATTTATGATTATTGAATGTCTTGTGATTTCATAAGTAAATCTTTAAAATTTTAGCTTTACTCAAAATAATCCAAGACCATTTACTATGACTTAAAATATTCATAAAGCAAGGTGATTATTACTCTTGAGACCATTGTCCAAAGCCCTGAAGTGCGTTACACATAGGCCATAAACCTTTCTCCTTTGTTATATCTTATGAGTCTGTTAGGTTAAAA
Source organism: Symphalangus syndactylus (assembly GCF_028878055.3). Taxonomy (NCBI): domain Eukaryota; kingdom Metazoa; phylum Chordata; class Mammalia; order Primates; family Hylobatidae; genus Symphalangus; species Symphalangus syndactylus. Next base: position 25,842,969 of record NC_072424.2, on the reverse strand, counting down.
AAAAAATCCTTTTTTTGCTATTTCTGTTCTTCAATACTTGAAAAATAGAATTTTGTGTGCCTCAATCTAAAAGGAGAATCATCGAGAGAATCTCATTCTGTACTGCATAAGCTATGATAGACTTCAAAATTCCAGAGGAAAACAGACAAAAACTCTTTGCTTATTTATGTACACACCTCCATTTTCCTAAAGTTGCATAACTAGCTGAATTAGGAAAATGCTGTAAACATTGCATCACTGTTGACATTGAACATTGCATAGCTAGAAAGAAAGGGATATATGTAATTTTTTTCGTTTGCTATTTCAATAATCTGAGTCTCAGTGGCAAATGAAAATACAATTGAATCTCAAGTGAATGGCCAGAAACACCGTATATTTTATGAAATATGGCAGCATAATGAATAGGAGGTAAAAAAAAAAAAAAAAATGTCCTGGCTTTCAAGTCCTGATGGTTGTGATGTGATTGAATCATAGCGCATTCTGTTTGATGTCTCGGCTTTGCTATTCAGATGCACTGCGAAGTATGTGCATCACCCTCTCTGCAAAGTGCACCTGGCAACCCAGCACTGATGTAGTTTGTTTTCGTTGCATCTGCAAGAAACATATATATTCAGAGTAGAATTTAAGTAGGAGTATTTTAATTCTTCTAATTGTGATAGTTTCCCCACACAGAGAAAACTACCAATCAGGTACAAAAGAAACTGCTTAGGATTTGAAGGAATTTGACAATTTTGTTGTAGTTCCTAGCCTGGCAGGTGGTAATAATGCCTATGCCAGCACTGTCAAAATATGAAAATTAAAGTGACGATGGGTTTTAATGAAATCCATTTGACAAATATAATTAAGGTGTTTTAATATGAAGTCCTGTAATAAAGACTACCGGTGGACTCCCTGAGGTCCTGACTAATTGTGTAGATTGCTTTTAAGCTTTGAATAGTTTTATTGGATAATGAACTGTTAAGAAGTGTTAGATCTTTCTTAAGCAGAATTTGGTTTGAAAAAGAAGAGGAGAGACAGGCCTGAGGTGTGGCATTTTAAACATAATTAGAGGAGAGATTTAAGTTAACATCTTTGATCTTGCTGTCAGTTTTTGATTAGAGCTGTAAATGCTTTAATCAAGTGTAGTGTAGTCATTACATTTCTAACTGTTTTTTAAACTGCGAAATTACTGAGACATTGACATCAATTTTAACACATTCTGAAAATTTACAGCAGAATTGGGCTTCTCTACCTAGCGTTTGTGTGAGAATATCAGATTATACTGATTTACCAACCTTAAGCAGAACGGCAAAATGATATTGTGGTAAGGAGTAGTTTAGTTTCAATCATAGTTAGACATAGTAACAAAATTGTACAATTATTTGATATTTATTGTGCTTTCTAGGAATGTGTTTGTAAGTTGAAAGCACTCATATGAACCTGTTCTATTAAAATGTATAGATGAGGAAGGAAGTAACCTCAAAGTTTTCTATCAAGTAGATTTTATAATGTTAACTGGTTTTAACATTCATTTTTCAAAGAGCCATTGTAGCTCACTATAATCATCCAATGTCATATTTGGTTTTGTATTCCCCTGCCTAGTGCATAGCAAGCACTTAGTGTGTGTTTGTGGAATTAATGTGGAATCTATTTATGATAGCTGAATATGTACCCAGCTTAAATTTTCCCCCAGAATTCAATAAGATCATAAATAAGTGAAATGTAAGGAAAAAGTACACTCCTTCCCCTTTGCCACCTATCTTAACCCAGTTACTCATTATGGGGTGTAAATGGGTATATATTTGGTATTTCTCACCGGTTTCAGAAAGCATCACTAAAATGATGAGTTAGACCAGTGCTGTGCAGGATTCTTTTTGGGGGAGAGCAGCTTCCCTACCATGTCACCCACGATTGCAGAAGTGCTAGGGCTATATAAAGGAGCCATGCCCCAGGGCCATTCATTGAAGAAGGCATACACACTAATTACATGGTCTTGAACTTCCTGCTTGTGTATTATGCATTACATAAGATATGAAATGAGGAGTGAAGACGCTTAGGTTCTAATCCAAACTCTGTTTGATATGCCATTTAGAAAAATCACTTCTCTCCAGATGATCTAATCCAACTCCTGAGTGGAATAAATAACTTCTAAAACTCTCCTGATTCTAGAATTCTACTGATAAGTGTATATCTAGTGCTCTCTGTATTAGAGTTTCTTTACCAACTTTACCCCTTTGCCTTTCTTGCTTTTAATGTTCTCCCCTTTTTATTTTTTTGGTGCATTTCTACTTATTTCACTTGATGATTTATTTATTTATCCATCCATCCATCCATCCATCCATCCATCCATCCATCCATCCATCCAAGAAGCACGTATTGTATGCCAGGCATTATATGGAAAAGAAAGAACACAATATACTGGTTTTTTTTTTTTTTTTTTTTTTTGGTTACCTGATGCCAATGTAGTGCCAGGGATGGGGAGTGGGTAGACAGAATAGAATACTATCTTCCTATCATCCATTTTGATTTATTTGCCATAGGGTGATAGATACATGTTTATAAGTAGAAGGAACTGGACTAGATGCCTTTCAACATTTTTTACCTACAAATTTTGCTAGAAATACAACCTATCTTGTAGATTATCCAACTACCTATCCTATTGTTTTAAATATTTATCATATACCGTTAGTTTCAGGTCAATATTATGTGCATTCTGAAAAAAAACAAAAACAAAAACTTGGAAGTTAAAAAAAATAAAACTAAGAAGCATTGTTTCCATAGGGTCTTACCTTTGTCTTCTAAGATTTGAAAAGAAATGTGAGGCACCCAGTAGAGTATTAGACACAGATTGTCAGTAACACTCAGATTTTACATTATATCCAAAGATATCCACATCATTGTGGGGCAGATGAGTATGAATGTAGGAGCACAAAGCCCAGGATGGACATCAGGAAATGTGAATTGTGGGGGACCTGCAAGGGTGATGAGCAAGTCTGTGAAGAGTACCATGTTCTTTTTTTTTAAGATGGAGTTTTGCTCTTCTTGCCCATGCTGCAATCTTGGCTCACTGCAACCTCTGCCTCCCAGGTTCAAGCAATTCCTGTCTCAGCCTCCTGAGTAGCTGGGATTACAGGGGTGTGCCACCATGCCCAGCTAATTTTTTTGTATTTTTAGTAGAAACGGGGTTTCACCATGTTAGCCAGGCTGATCTCGAACTCCTGACCTCAGGTGATCCACCCTCCTCGGCCTCCCAAAGTGTTGGAATTACAGGTGTGAGCCACCACGCCCGGCTACCATGTTCTTTTGTTAGTTGATACAACACCTTTGGCACATTCCTCAGTTTAGCACTTGTGCAATGTGCTGTACTTTATCCTGATGGTGGTTCCATTCATATCATTCTACTCCATCTAAGTGTAAGCTGCTAGATGTTGGGACCATGCTTTATTCTTATTTCTTTGCATGCCTGTTACGTAATTGACTCTCCGTAATATTTATTGGCTTGAATTCTAATCCTACCTCTGACCTAAAATTTGCCTCCACAGGCAAATTGTTTAACCTTTCTGGAAGAGTTCATTTTCATCAGGATTTCCAAGAAAAAAAAATGATTGGAGAGCCCATGGGATAAATGAAAGTTACTTTAAAACTTTTTCTTTACTTCCACGGGCATGTTGTAAACGGCTTAACTCTCCAGCCCACCCCATTCTGCCCTTATCCAAATTACATAAATATTTTCTAATGGGACCATGACGATTTTCACTTTTGGAATAGCTGTTTAGTGCTTTGAGATTGTGATGAAAGACCTGTAGGGTGGGGAGAGATTGTTCAGGTGCGATCTCTTCTGAATCCATAGATATAATCAGAGTCAGGCTCTGTTTATAAAATCATCAACACACTATTTCCCACTGCGCTAGGTGTTCTTTTGAAGTCTCTCATACTAAGCTCTGACCTCATTTCTCAAGATGTATCCACATTTTCTAAATGGAAAATTTTGGCAAATAGAAGACAGCCCCAACATGCAAAATGTTTTTGAATGTTGCTTTCCATTTAACACATAGGGACATCAATAAAGTAAACTATGATATGTGTGTACTATATTGTGTTAACTGGTGTTTCATTAAAGTTGCCAAGACTAAAAGTATGTTTTTCCATAGTATAGATTTGCTTATTATCAGTATAGAAAGGATTCCACATAGAAATTTTTTGTAAAATAATTATACTTTGTCTCTGTATTTTTTTAATTTATTTTTAATTTTATTTTTATTTTTTGAGACAAAGTTTCACTCCTGTTGTCCAGGCTGGAGTGCAGTAGCGCAATCTTGGCTCACTGCAACCTTCGCCTCGCGGGCTCAGGTGATTCTCCTGCCTTAGCCTCCTAAGTAGCTGGGACTACAAGCACATGCCACCGCACCCAGCTAATTTTTCTATTTTTGGTAGAGACCGAGTTTTGCCATGTTACCCAGGCTTGTCTAAAACTCCTGAGCTCAAGCAATCCGCCCGCCTCAGCCTCCCAAAGTGCTGGGATTACAGGCGTGAGCCACTGCACCCAGCCTACATTGGTTTTAAAGATAACACTGAGATAATCTATATGGAAATTACACATCAGTTACACATCTGGATTGATTTGGTAGCTTTTTGTGAAAAAGCTGAGAAGATTTTTCTCCTCTGTTGGACTCAGGGCTTGAAAGTAAAAATTTAAGAAGTCAAAAATCAGCTTAAACATATTCATTCTCCTTCCATTTTGTTCTCTCTCTTGCTGTCACTAAGGAAAGAAAGTTAATGGTTTGTGTCGAAGTTTACCTCCATGAAACTAGAGAATGTTTGAAACTTGTCAGAAGATGCTATTTGTGATTCCAGTGGCAATCCTAGCCCATGGCATGCTTCTTTGTTACTGATGGCATCATCGTCAGATTTCTGAGAACAGTTCTGGTACCAACCTCAGTGCACCAAACTCTAAAATGAGCATCAACCACAGTAAATTAATTAAATCATCTTTAGGGTTAACCAACAATGAAGTTCATGAGAATATTATACATAGTTCAAAAAGAGGTTCATTTTTCCTATGGTACCAGAGAACCAAGAATAATTTTGAATTTATTCTGCCTTATTCTGTCTCACTCTGTAAAGATTTGTTGTTGTTATTCTTTTGGTAGGAGGCTTAGACATTCTTTCTACTCAGCAGTCTTTTTAAAATTTTTATTATTACCCTTTCAGTATTTTGAGCCTCCAACTTTGTAATACAGTTTTCAAAACATGGCATTTTGCTTTCAGACAGAAGTTTCATAGGAGATAAAAATTCCTAAATAGATCACCTGATTAACAATTTCTCAGCTTGAGTAAAATGTGTAGTGGGTTTGAGTTTGTCAGTGGGTAAAATATATGTCTATTAAATAATTCCTTTACTCATCTATTAAGAGGTTTCTGGCTTTACCTGCTGTGTATTAACAAATATTTTATTTTTATTTAGATATTTGGTGTTTTTTTTTTTAAAGGTTTCAGTCACTTTTCCTGTACCTGAAGTGGAGAATGGGATTTGCCAGTGATAAATGGGGAAGTTGACTAGCTAACTAATAAAGATTTGTCTTAATCAAGTATGATTTGTCAGAACAGGAGCGCACTGGGGTCAGGGCGCGCGCAATGAATTATACAGCATTCACAGGAGGGAAGGACCCGGCAAGAGACCTCATAAATATGCTGCCATTACCCACTGCTAATTCGTATTCAAAGAGTGCTCTGCACAGCCGGTTTCTAGGTTGCTGAGCTGTTCACCAGTTTCCTGAGCTTTCTGTTTATGTGAAAAAAGAAGTTTTTATTCTGTTTTGGTATCATCTGGTTTCTCAAGGTGTATCAGTCTTAAAAGCTGAATTGGTACCAATAATTTGAAGTGTGGCTTATCACATTACATCATAAATAATATTAATCTAGTGCCTACTATGGGCTCATGCATCATGCTGGTCACAGTGCGGAGGAGTCAGATATATAAGGCACAGTTTCTGCTAGAAGAGTTTTCTGATGCTTTCTTATGATTCTCTTCAAGTATTGTCTCTGTAAATTCAAGTATGGCTACAAGAGGAAAACCCATCTGCCTTTTTGTTAAATATAAGTCATGCATTCTTTAATGATGGGAATGCATTCCGAGCAATGCATCCTTAGCCATTTCATCATTGTGCAAATACCATGGAGAGTACTTACACAAATCTAGATGGCAGAGGATCCTGCACACCTAATGTAATGGTCTAGTCTATTGCTGCTCCTAGCCTGCAAACCTGTATAGTATGTTACTGTACTGAGTACTATAGGCAATTGTAACACTATGGTAAGGACTTGTATATTTAAACAGTAAAAATATGGTATATAAGATAAAAAATGATCCGCCTGGACGGGACACTCATCATGAATATGAATAGAGGTTAAAGGACGAGAAGTTGCTCTGGGTGAGTCAGTGAGTGAGACTGTAAAGGGCGAGGATATCAGTGTACACTACTGTAGACTGTGTGAACACTGGACACTTTGACTACGCTATATTTATTTTTAAAATGTTTTCCTTTCTTCAACAATCAATTAACCTTTGCTTGCTGTAACTTTTTTACTTTATAAGCTTTTTAATTGTTTGATTCTTTTGTAATAATGCTTAGCTTAAAACACATTGTACAGCTGTACAAAAATTCTTTCTTTATATCCTCATTCTATGAACTTCTATTTTTAATTTTTTTTTCCTTTTGTTCTTTTTAAACTTTTTTGTTAAAAACTAAGACACAAACACACACATTAGCCTAGGCCTACACATGGTCAGGATCATCAGTATCACTGTCTTCCACCCGCACATCTTGTCCCACTGGAAGATCTGCAGGGCCAATAACAGGCATGGAGCTGTCATCTCCTATGATAACAATGCCTTCTTCTGGAATACCTCCTGAAGGACCTGCCTGAGGCTGTTCTACTCTTCACATTTTTTTTTTTAAATAAGTGGAAGGAGTACACTCAAAAATAATGATAAAAACTATAATATAGTAAATTCAAAAACCAATAACATAGTTGTTTATTGTTATCCAGCATTATGTACTGTGCATAATTGTATATGCTATACTTTTATATGACTCGCAGTGTAGTAAGTTTGTTTACACCAGCATCACCACAAACACATGAGTAATGCATTGTGCTACGATGTTTGACAGCTACCATGTCACTAGGGATAGGAATTTTCAGCTCTATTATAATCTTTTGGGGCCACTGTCCTATACATAGTCCCTCATTGACCAAAACATTGTTATGCAATGCATGACTGTATGTCCTGTCAGTGAAGAATTTTCAAATTAAAAGTACTCTTACTATTTCCTGCAGTTTGACATATATTAAATACATGGAAGATATTTTCTCATGTTTCTGCTAAGCTTGACTTTCTAACCTGTGATTCATACTATTCTCATCTGTTTATATGACTAATTGCTTTGATAAGTTACATAAGTTATTTTTCACAGTCTTTATTTTATAAATTACTTCTTTGATTTGAAGAGGTTATTGTTTCTTCTCTTCCTATTGAACAATTATAAGTAATGCTGTGTGGCTTAACCAACATTTAAGGCCACCTAATCTGTTATATCCAGCTACTGTTGGGATGATGTCCTTCTTGGCCCTACAAAGTCAGCAAGGGGAGCATTCCTGTCTTCAGCACTTCCTTCGTGCTTAAATGACCTATTAGATGGTTTTTACATGATATTTTAAATATGACAAAATAGTTTATAATATCTCAATGTCTTAATTGGTAGAAAAATATTGGTATCATCTCTCTTAGTGGAATAACCCCTCTTTTTTTTTTTTTTGAGACGGAGTTTTGCTCTTGTTGCCCAGGCTGGAGTGCAGTGGTGCGATCTCGGCTTACCACAACCTCTGCCTCCCAGGTTCGAGTGATTTTCCTGCCTCAGCCTCCTGAATAGCTGGGATTACAGGCATGCACCACCACACCCAGCTAATTTTTGTATTTTTAGTAGAGACGGGGTTTCACCATGGTGGCCAGGATGGTCTCGATCTCTTGACCTTGTGATCTGCCTTCCTCAGCCTCCCAAAGTGCTGGGATTACAGGCGTGAGCCACTGTGCCTGGCCTGGAATAGCCCTTCTAGTAGTTGATGATCCCAGTCTTTTTTAGCTGAAACTGATGTCCACATTAAAATAACAATAATAGTAATAATAATTATTTTTTAGAAGTGTGAGCATACACTTTTGGTGTGTCAAGGAGGAAATGAATGGACTTTGAATACCAAGTTACCTTCTTACTTCTAAGGATAGTTCCTCCAGGAAAGAAAAGGTTGAAATAGAGAGATGGGAAAGTCCACTTCATCCAAGTCTGTTTTATCAAAGGAAAACTTTTAGCCAAAAGGCTGCTACTTGGTATATTTCTGCAAACTTCCGCAGAACGTTAGCCTAAGCCAGAAATAGAAAGGAGCACAGTCCTCTGATTGATCTCTTACCACTTAGAAATTGTCATGACTCCTAACAGGATGTTTAGAGTGGAGTGTGGTAGAATATTTGGAATTCTAGAGTGATGGAGATTTCTTTCCTTCAGGTGAAAAAAAGAAAAAAAACAGGCAAACACAAAACAACTCTTTGAATCAAAGACAATGTAAAGGGATGGAAGTATGGTTGCAGCAGTGCTTAGTTAGAACAATGTCTAAACTTTAGTGTAGACAAGCCTTGAGTGAAATCAAAGCCTCCCACTGCCATAACACCATGAAGATTTTCACAAGGGGACGCAGATAAATGGATGGTGAAAACAGACCAGAGCGGGACACTTCAGTCCTCAGAAATGAGTGTCCTTCACATTGGCTGTCACCGACTGTCTCAGTGAGTATGCAGTTGCTGTGTGTCTCACAAAAAACAAAATGCACGAAATCCTGGAAAGGGAATTGAGAACTCTGAGGGCAGAACAAAGAGTTAGAGCCAGTTGCAGAGGCTCACACCTGTAATCCCAGCCCTTTGGGAGGCCGAGGCAGACAGGTTGCTTGAGCCTAGAAGTTTGAGACCAGCCTGGGCAACATGACGAAACCCCATCTCTACAAAACATTTTTTTAAAAAAAGTAGCCAGACATGGTGGCATTCACTTGTGGTCCCAGCTACTCAGGAGGCTGAGGTGGGATGATCATTTGGGCCCAAGAGTCAAGGCTGCAGTGAGCCATGTTCATGCCACTGCACTCTAGCCTGGGCGACAGAGTGAGACCATGTCTCAAAAAAAAAAGAAAGAAGGAAGGAAGGGAGGGAGGGAGAGAAAGGAAGGAGAAATATAGGCCCACTGGGCCTAGGAGGTAGACCATGATGTGTCTGTTGGGCCCTAAAAGACTCACCTGGCTTTTCTTTCGTTGAAGTAGTGTTACTGGTGGAGGGTGTCCAGGTTCTTCGCATCTTGAACAAAGAATTGGACAAAATGCACAAACAAGGAAACATTTAGGCAACAAAAGCAGAGATTTATTGAAAATGAAAGTACACTCCACAGGTTGGGGGTGACCTGAGCATAGGGGCTCAAGAGCCCCATTACAGAATTTTCTGGGGTTTAAATACCCTCTAGAGGTTTCCATTTGTTACTTGGTATACACCATCTGTAAATGAAGAGAATGAAGTCATGTTACGAAGTCATATTCAGTGTACACCCTATGTAAATTGAGAGGATATTTTCTGTCCTAGTTGTGTTTCCATTTGATTTGGTTCTAGGAAGTCAGCGAGAATCAGCCTTATGTTCCCTGCCTCCAGACCCTATTCTCCTGCCTCACTAAGAGGGAATTTTTTTCATTTTGCTTTGTATTCCTGTTCTTTTATTTGATTGATGACATTCAAAGAGTCATATAATGTCTAGCTTCTTTCTTTGGCATGTGTTCGTGCGAAGTATAGGCACAAATTGCACAACCAGAATGCCCATGACATCGGCCACCTATGTGCTGGGGAAGGCACAGTGCACAACAGTGGCCATGTCATCAGCTTAGGGATCAATCTGGCTTGGGTCTTGAATACTGGCCAACCTTGGGCAAATTACTTAACTTCTCTGAGCCTCAGATTCCTTGTCTTGAAATGGGATTAATAATAATCGACTTCATGTGGTGGTTGTGAAGATTAAATATGGTATCCATTAAGTGCTTAGTGCAGTGGCTAGTATAAAATGAAGCAGTCAATAAATGGTAGCCCAAAATAAAAACCTTTCCCTAGAGGGGAGCATTCATTGCAGTATTTTATACACAGCCCGTAAGCAATAAACTTTTGCTGGATATATTCTCAATGTATGCAGTCATTTTTTTCGTCCCCCAGGGTTTCAACCTATGTGCTTGTTTCCCCCACAAAAGAAGTCCCATCCCAACTTGTTAATACTCTTAGGTGGAAGTTTGGTAAAAGACTCAGTTTTAGTGGTTCCCTAATAAAGTCTATTCAGATATAATTAAAAATTCTTCCTACAATTATGCTAATAAGTTCAATATACAGCCTGGCTGATGAAGTCTAATAAATTCCCTATTGTACTTAGAAACAATGGTAGCTTTGTTTTATTCTGTATTTTAGAAACTCCCAATGTCATAGTGCTTGCTAAGAAAAGCAAACAATAATAAACTTTTTTGTTGTTAGGAGTCTTACTAAAAGAAGTCTCTAAGTGCGTGTTTGGTTATGTACTCTCCTTCTAAGGTCACACTAATACTTCAGTTTATAAAATGAAGAATTTTTTCGTGTGCTTCCCCTGACATTGACCAGCAGTTGCCATCTAATAAGCAAGATTATAAAAATTCACATTTACTTAGCCTTTTCTTTAATGTCATAAGGATGGCATAAATATTAGGAAACCTTATCTCCTTTACAGGACAATAATTTGAGCTCTGTTTAGATCTTTTACCACGCATACATCTCAAATTTAGAAATAATATTAAGATCACATCACCTTAAAACTCTGTCAGAATATACCCTACAGTCATCCATTCTTTTTCTTTTTATTTATTTATTTATTTATTTTATTTTTATTTTTATTTTTTGAGACAGAGTCTCACTCTGTCGCCTAGGCTGGAGTGTATTGGCACAGTCTCGGCTCACTGCAAGCTCCGCCTCCCGGGTTCACGCCATTCTCCTGCCTCAGCCTCCCGAGTAGCTGGGACTACAGGCACCCGCCACCACACCCAGCTAATTTTTTTGTATTTTTAGTAGAGATGGGGTTTCACCGTGGTCTCGATCTCCTGACCTGGTGATCCGCCTGCCTCTGCCTCCCAAAGTGCTGGGATTACAGGTGTGAGCCACCGCACCCGGCCCCATTCTTTTTCTTATACTTTTCTCCATTTGTTACTAGTTCCCTTGTCCTGGGTTTTGTTAGTTTCCACCTCTCAAAATGTCACTGTCTAAAAATGCAAGTCTCTTCTACGTTAAAGTTTTTGTCTGCCTCATGATATAGCATAAATTCTCCCACTTCCTCTGTAGATTGCTCTGGCTTACACGTGTGTGTGAATAAAACTTTATTTACAAAAACAGGCCACAGGCTGGATTTGGCTAAACTGCCCTAAATTGCCAACCCTTACAGTAAAACAGTGGTTCTCAAAACATAGGCTTAGGGAACCAGCATCAACAGCAGCATCTGGATACTTGATAGAAATGCAACTTCTTGTCCCCCCACCCCCCACACACACCCATACTGAATTAGAAATTGTGGATTCATGGCCTAGCAATCTGTGTTTTAACAATCTGGCCCTTTCATTTATCAATTGATTTATTCATTATCCACTTCCACAAAAAAGATTTGAAGTATCTTACTATAGATGATCAAGTAGGTATATCAAGAGCAGAAAAAATTAACCGAGAACAAAAGATAGAAACCAAGGAGTAAAGAGAAGGTGTGTGTATGTGTGGTGGGGTGGGGCAGGGGTGGCAGGGCTCCATGAAGACCTAGAGAAATGCTTTAACAATCAAGGATTAAACTCACCCAGGGCTTCCTAGGATTCAGACCAAACAAATATGTTGGATTGCATAGCTTGCCTCAGTTACTAGTACAAAATGAATTCTGCCTTGTACTGTCAAAAAAAAAAAAACATTTTTTATTAGGAAGGGGAGGAAGTGTGATGGTGGTCTTTGAATAAGACGAGCTAAGAAACGTGATGAATCCTGTTCTTGAAATCAGCCTGACTACAACTGTATAGATGTATTCCTTGTTTCATAATTTAAGTAAATCTTATGAGTACCAAAGGCCCAGAGCTAAAAGGGTAAAGATCTGTCCCAGGGCCAGGTATTTTGGACTACAGAATGTTGAAGAATGAAGGCCAGTGGCCCATAAGAAGGAGTTTGACATGACTGACAGACATTTTTTAAAGTGTGCCTATCTGTGCCCCATATCTAGGGAATTAGCCTACAATAAGGGCTACACAACAGTGTTTATTAAAAGCTTCCTAGATGATTCTGGTGCACACTAGCAAATGAGAATCTTTGCCAGAGTCTGTGACCTTCAAATTTCAATCCTCTCACTCAGGCCTTTAAAGCAAATACATGTAGAAAATCCGAGAATGAGAGCACTAGCTGGAAGCTGAAAAGTGGAGAACTCAAAAAATTACCGCTTGTCAAGTTTCTGTTGTCAATTGAGAAAAGGACCCAGTGCCGTAGATCCAGGATAGCAAGAGGGTCTTATCCCCTGTGCCAACCCTGACCAACTGGAGTTGACTGCCTGGGGTGTTTCGAGGAGAGGGTTTGTTGCAAGGTGTGTTCAGGGCACTGGGATTGATTGACGATACCTGCCAGCTGTTTGGTGTTTAGGAGCTGTGGCATGTATGGCATGTGTTTGTTGACCTTATTCTCAGGGTTAGATAAATGAATAGAAGAAATAACATTTTGTTGAAAAATTCAATGAACTGACTTATCTCTCTGAATTTTTCTTCCCAAACCTTTTTTTTTTTTTTTTAAACAGAGTCTTTCTCTGTCACCCAGGCTGGCCTAGAACCCTTGGGCTCAAGCAATCCTCTGGCCTCAGCCTTCTGAGTAACTGGGGATACAGGAGCATACCACACCCAGATAATTTTGTGTGTGTGTGCGTGTGTGTGTGTGTGTGTGTGTGTGTGAGAGAGAGAGATTGAGAGAGAGAGAGAGAGACAGGGTTTCCCTGCATTGCCCAGGCTCATCTCAAACTCCTGGGCTCAAGTGATCCTTGATCTGCCTCGGCCTCCCAAAGTGCTGGGATTATAGGCATGAGCCACCACACCCAGCCTACAAACTTTATTTCTCGAATTTTAAGCCACCTTTAATGTCAGTCTTCTCACTTTTTCAATTTTCCCTTCCCATGATTTCCTGCAGGATATTTCTTAAAACTTGATCATCCTTGATATGGTTTGGATCTTTGTCCCCACAAAATCTTACGTCCAAATTTTAATCCTCCGAGTTGGAGGTGGGCCATGGTGGGAGGTGACTGGATCATGGGGGTGGTTTCTCTTGGTTTAGTGCCATCCCCTCAATGCCGTTCTCATGATAGCGAGGGAGTTAGTTATCACGAGATCAGGTTGTTTAAAAGTGGGTAGTACCTTCACCTCACTCTCTTGGTCCTGCTCCTGCGCTGTAAGCCATGCCCGCCCACCCTTCACTTTCTGTCATGACTGAAAGCTCCCTGAGGCCTCCCCGGAAGAAGAAGCCACTATGCTTCCTGTTCAGCCTGCAGAACCATGAGACAGTTAAACCCCTTTTCTGTCTCAGGGGTTTAGTTTATAGGAATGTGATAACAGACTAATACAATCCTTTAGGTAAAAACTTTGTGTTTCTTTCAGCTCAAATATAGCAGCATGTATGTGTAAGGCCTGTTCTCTTCCTGTATCCATTGTCCTATATTTTTCAGGCTTAATAACTTTATTTTTTCCATTTATTCAGTATAGCTATACTTTCTTCTCCTATTTTAACCCAGGTATCTTCTTTCTTTCTGTGTACTCAGAAGAGTCAAGATATATAAAAATACTATATAAAACATAACATTTTAAATTTATGAGTCAGTGTAAACATTTGTCCAGGCTTTGAGTTGGGGTACAAATTAGATTTTTTTTTAATATAAGAGGTATAAGAAGACAGTAACTTCTTCCAGATGAGTTCTAAATATTTTGTGTGAATCAAAAATTGCTCCTTGCCATCGCCCACCTCACACATACATAATATACAAAAATTAAATCAAAATGGATCAAAGACCCAAGTCTAAGAACTAAAACTATAAAACTCTTCGAAGAAAATATAGGGACAAATCTTCATGGTGTGAAGTTGGCAATGGACACTTAGGTATGACACCAAAAGCACAAGCAACAGAAGAAAAAACAGATTAGACTTTATAAAAGTTAAAAACTTTTATATATCAAAGAACACTATATTGTGTGTGTGTGTGTGTGTGTGTGTGTGTGTGTGTATGCCTTAAAACAGAACAACAAAAAGATGTGTAGTATTAGGATGCCTTGTCCTCCACATTGTAATTCATGTTTGTTTTCTTTTTAATTTGTTTTTGTTGTTGTGAACGCAAAGATCAAAGGCCCAGGAGTCGGTAGACTTAGGATCATGGTTGCAGCTCTGTGGGTAATGAGCAACATGATCTGGGTGATCTTGGAGATCTCCACCTCCCAACTTCCTGCATTCTAGTTTGCTCATTTGCTCAATTACTTTATTTATTTATTTTCCAAGAGATAGGGTCTCACTCTGTCACCCAGGCTGGAGTGCAGTGGTGCAGTCATAGCTCACTGCAGCCTCAATCTCCTGACCTCAAGTGATCCTCCCGCCTTAGCCTCCCAAGAAGCTGATAACACAGGCATGCCCCACCACGCCCGGCTAATTTTTACTTTTTGAAGAGATGGTGATCTCACTATGTTGCCCAGGATGGTCTCAAACTCCTGGCTTCAAGTGATCCTCCCAGCTCAGCCTCCCAAAGCACCCGTATTACAAGCATGAGCCACCACGCCCAGCTCATTTGCGCCATTACTTTTTACAGTCCACATTCGTTCTAAAAATCTTTGATTCTATTGTTATAAATTTATAAAGGACTTGACCATATTTTTAAGTTGAGTGGTTCCTGTGAACAAAAATTTCCTGAGCACCTGCATATGTCCTGTACTGCCTCTTAAAATGCGGCATATACTGAGAGGAATGAGACATGGTCTCATCTTTAAAGTCATTTACAGTCTATTAGAGAAGAATATATAAGCAAAGAGTCACAAACAGCTATTCCTACGGCAGCCAAGCAGGGAACAGAAATGAGTGAAACAGGCCAGTAGGGAGGTGGCAAACTGGATAGTACCTGGCTGTTCTAAAGAGAGAAGCTGTAATTCAGTTCCAGCCTATGTTTACCAAGTGGGAATAGGGACTCACTGTTGCCAGATATTCCAAATTTCAAAAGAAACTAGAAGTTTATCATTTTATATGAAACCTGCTGTTTAAAAAAATTTTTGCTGTGATTGCCAACTGGTTCAAAAATGCTTAAAATAGTCTTTCATAAAAGCAAAAGATGTTTGCTAGTCACATAAGTCCTGTGGTCCACCCAATAGTGACTTCTCAGACATATAATTAAAATGCTATACATTTAGTGATAGCAATGTGTGCAGAGTTCACAAAGAGTACAAATAGTGATTAACTCGGCTCAGAATGATTTCTAAAAAGGCTTTTCTAATTACTTTCTAATCACTTCTCAATTCTTTAAGCACTTTTTGTTTTTTTAGAATGAGTAATTCATTTACCCTGGAGAGCTGATGACGCTGAACACGTCTCCCTTGTCTGTTAAGTAAATAACGTGTTTGGTAAATTCCACAAGTGAGCCTTTGGAATGTGTTTTGACAGTTTTGCCCATTCAGGTTTTCTGCTGCTTCATCTCCTGGCTTTTTACAGGCTTTACTGAATTGTGAAAAAGGGATGTCCTTCCTGCTGCTCAAGTCTCATTTTATAGAATAGAATGGATTCATTCTCATTTTTGAATGGAGCTGTAATTAACATGGTTCCTTTTGTTTAACAACCTCAATTTACATAGTACCTGCTTATTCCAGAGCATCATTACTGGTAGCACAGCTTCATTGACTGATGTCTGAGGGCTCTGGGAATAGTGTTTGTTAATTATCTGCAGCAAACCAGGTAACTAAGGGGAGGTTCTGCTACTATGACTTTGATGAAAGTAGCACTGATAATTTTTGTAATTGCTTAATGATAGATTTGATCATCTTAAAGCAAAATAGAATACATACTCAGCTACTGAGAAGGCAGTGTTAAAACACAATTGCTTAAACACAAACATATACGCACTCAGACACACACACACACACACACACACACGCACACGCGCGCACGTAGGCCCTGCCTGGTCTTTTGCTTTATTTATTTAAGAATGTGTTAAGTTTACCTTCAGTTGAGATGAATGTATAATTTTTTAAAATAATGTCATCATCAAAGTGCCTGTAAATATTTTATGGTACATAGTAAATGCTAATGTCCTCAGAGGCCAAGCAGGCTACTGTATGAAGCAGTCTAATGTTGGGGACTTAGGCAAAATGGAAACAATATGATCTCCTTAAAAGCATTTAAATTTCTATTGTTTTGGGTTTTTTAAAACGTTATTCTGGTGGGAGGATGAGAATACATCTATGGGCCTAATTTGGCCCCGTGCTCTAGTTTTCTTACATGCTCTCTGGAGTCACTGAATTCTAATTTGTTGTTGTTGTTGTTTTTGAGACAGAGTCTCACTCTGTCACCCAGGCTGGAGTGCGGTGGCATGATCTCGGCACACTGCAACCTGTGCCTCCCGGGTTCAAGCGATTCTCCTGCCTCAGCCTCCTGAGTAGCTAGAACTACAGGCGCACGCCACCATGCCCAGCTAATTTTTGTGTTTCTAGTAGAGAGGGGTTTCACCCTGTTGGCCAGGATGATCTCGATCTCTTGACCTCGTGATCGCCCACCTCGGCCTCCCAAAGTGCTGGGATTATAGGCGTGAGCCACCGTGCCCGGCCCAAGTTCTAATATTTTAAAGTGAAGGGGCGCTACAGATCATCTAGTCAAAGACTCTCATTTTACATTTAAGGAAACTGAGGCCCAGAGAAAGGGAATGTTTTACCTAAATTAAACCCCAAGTGAATACTTCTTGATTTCTTTGAGTTTGTCTTAGAGACAAAGGAATTTGGAGATCATTTTAGAGATGGTTGTATTTCTGCATTCTCCAATACATTGACCACTAACCACATGTAGGTACTGAGCACTTGAAATATGGATAGTGCTACTGAGGAACTAAAGTCTTATTTTATTTTATTAATTGAAATTTAAATAGCCCCATGTGGCTAGTGGGTACTATGTTATATTGGAGAAAGAAACTCAGAAATTAAGGTTTTTATCCCTAATTTGTTACAGCCTACCTTAATAAATATGCTACTTTACATATAACTCAAGAGCCAGTCAACAGTATACTTCTGTTTACCTCCTCTTCATCTTTTGTGCTAGTTTTCATACATTTTGCTTCTGCGTATGTTATCACTATTTTTATTTTAAACGGTTAATTACTTTGAAAGAATATAAGAGAAGAAGAAATGCTTTTATTTTTATTTACTTATTCATTTATTTTTGAGAGAGGGTCTCAGTCTGTCACCCAGTCCGGAGTGCAGTGGCATGATCTTGCCTCACTGCAACCTCCGCCTCCTGGGTTCAAGTGATTCTCCCACCTCAGCCTCCCAAGTAGCTGGGACTACAGGCATGTGCCACCATACACGGCTAAGTTTTTGTACTTTTTGCTAGAGATGGGGTTTCACCAAGTTGGCCAGGTTGGTCTCGAACTTCTGACCTCAAGTGATTTGACCTCCTCGGCCTCCTAAAGTGTTGAGATTATAGGCACATACCATCACCTGGCTAATTTTTGTATTTTTAGTAGATGGGGTTTTGCCATGTTGGCCAGGCTAATCTAGAACTCCTGGCCTCAAGTGATTCACCCACCTCAACCTCCCAAAGTGCTGAAGATTACAGGCATGAGCCACGCACCTGGCCTGCTTTTATATTTGTCCACAGATTTACCATTTCTGGTGTTCATCATCCTTTCTTGTATATCCAGGTTTCCATCTCGTGTCATTTGCCTTCAGCCTGAATTATTTCCCTTAACATTACCTGCAGCTTACTTCTGCTGGGTAATATTTTTTGGTTATCAAAGAATATCTTTATTTCATCTTAATTTTTGAAGGCTATTATTGCTGGACATGGAATAATATAATGACCTTTTATTTTTTCTTTTAGCACCTTGGGAAGTTGTTCCATTGTGTGTTTGTATTGTTTCTGATGAAAATTCAGGCTTCATTCTTATTACTGTTCTCCTGAATGTGTCTTTTTTTCTGCTGTTAAGTTTTTTTTTTTTTTTCTTGAGAGGAAGTCTAGCTCTGTCACCCAGGCTGGAGTGCAGTGGCACAATCTCAACTCACTGCAACCACTGCCTCGCAGGTTCAAGTAATTCTCCTGCCTCAGTCTCCCAAGTAGAGTAGCTGGGACTACAGGCACCCACCACCACGCCCAGCTAATTTTTGTATTTTTAGTAGATACAGGGTTTCGCCATGTAGACCAGGCTGGTCTTGAACTCCTGACCTCAGGTGATCCACCTGCCTTGGCCTCCCAAACTGCTGAGATTACAGGCATGAGCCACTGCACCTAACCAAGATTTTAAATTTATCTTTAGTTTTCAGAAATTGGACTGTGACATGACTAGGTGTGGTTTTTATTTATTTCTCTTGCTCAGAGGTTGTTAAACTTCTTTGATCTGTGGATCGGCTTTTTAAAAAAATACAGATTGGAAAAGTTTGACTGTTAGTTCTTCAGATATTTATTCATACCATTTTTTGTCTCTAATAATCTCTTTTTCTGGGAGTCTAATAACATGTATGTAAGACCACTTGTTATAACCTCACAAGTTATTGATGCTGTGTTCATTTTTTTAACTCTTTTTCCTCCTTCGTTTGGATAATTTCTATTAACTATGTTCATGTTCAGTGATCCTTTATTCTGTAGCGAAGGATATTCTATGTGGTACACCTAGTGAATTAATTTCAAATGTTATATTTTTATTCTAGAATTTTATTTTGTTTCTTTTTAGAGTTTCCATTTGTTTCTTGATAAACTCATATTTTCACCAATTATGTTTACCTTTTCCTATAAATTCTTTAACACAATTATAATAGTTCTAAAATCTTTATCTGCTAACTGTAGTGACTAGAATCTATTGGTATACTCATATAGACTGTATTTTCTCTAGATTATTCTTTTTTCCTGTTTTTTTTTGCATGTCACAATTTTATAGTATTCCACACACTGTATAAAAAACAAGGGAATCTGAAATATAACATCCTGGGTTTTTTTTTTTTTCTGAAAACATTTTACTCTATCTTGTATTTAGATAATAGAAGGAGCCGATTCTCCCAAAAGTTGAGTTGGTGCTGAGCTGAAGCTGTAATAAGATTGGATTCATCCGTGATTAGTGCACTCTCAACCTGTGTTTATGCTGCTTCTTACAAACAAACAAACAAACAAAACATATTGTCAATGTTTGAGCTGGGAGTTGGTTGATCTGCAGTTTCAGATATTTTTTGGTTCACCTTTAGACTCAACTCTGACGGCATCTTAAAATATAAGTACACAAGAATGTGTGGGAATATGTGATTTCTCTTTACTGACCAGCTCCTTCTGTATTCCCTCTTATTTGGCAAATTTGAAGATTTGGGGAGAAATATCAGACCAAGCAATTTGTTTTTGTGTTTAGAGTTCATCTAGATTCCATTCTGTTTTGTAAGCCTACATCATCATTTAATGTTTGACTGATTTCTCTCATCCCTATAAATTCTATCTATGACAGCCTCATTCTCAGAGCAGGCACTTGCCCTATATGAAAGTTGGTATCAAAGTTGCCACAACTGTTTGCTCATACACAAAGTACTTGTTTCTCTCTAGAATTCATCAGAGCTTCTTTGCATCTACTTACTTCCTCCAGAAAAATTTAGTAATTATTTTGTCTGGGTTTTTCTTGTTTGCATGGGAATGGTCATTTGCATCTTTCTGTGGCATCTTTCTACATCCTAACTGGAAGCAGAAGTTCCTCACATGTCTTAGGTTGTCAAATAATGAAAGATGTTGAAAGAACTCGCTTTTCCATTGTCGTATTTTTCCAGATACCAGAAATTCAAAAGGCTCTTCATGCCTGAGTAACATCAATACAGAGGATAACCTAGCTATTCAGGGCATGATAGCTGAGTCAGTGCCCAAGAAGCTATGCTAAATGCCAAAGAGTGACTGACCCAACCACTCCATGATCAGATCCCTTCTGAGAAAGCTGTATGTGAATCCCTCCGCTTCCTAAAGCAGCACGTTTTCTACCTTTATTAGACTCCGTGGCCAGAAGTTCCAAAGTCATGTCCAAAATTCAGTGCTCCAAATTGTTAGGAAATATTACTTCAAGGTTTTTCATCTGGTTGGTGTTCTGCAATACACATATGAAAACACATGCTTCAGCATAACTCTTTTGCAGAACTCCTGCACTTCACAAAAGTCCCTATATGCAAACAGTAGTTGTGTAACTGTGAATGCCTTTTATCTGCTACTAAAATTGCTGGTGAAGTTTTCAAGTACCAGAAGATACCCTTACCTTCTCTTAGTTCTTTAAAGACCCAACTTGCTGTTTTCACTTTTTAAAATAATTCATTGGAAACCACATTCTTAACAAAGTTTATGAAAAGAAAAATAAATATAGGTGTGCTGAGGAGTAATCACTGTCTTCTGGAGAGTGTCCTGCATATTCCAGATGACTAATTTTTAAAAATGTTTTGAATGTATCAAATGGGACATTTCCTGGTGAGTTAGATTTGAGGCTCCTTCCCTTTCAGCCAGTTTATAACATGATGTGAGCTTCAGTCAGTCCTAACTTCTTATAGAGAATATTTTAATCTGCTCACCCAAAATACAGGTCTTATAAGTTCTTTTTAAAAAAAGAGTTCATGTTAGTCTTATGTTAGACTTTTACTGTTGTTCAGATGGTATTATTAGTTTATGAGTGGAGAGACATGATGCTTTCAGTGATATAAGCTCTTCAAACTAAGTCTTATTTTCATGATGTCAGGCCAGTCCTTCAGGAAGTATCTTGCTAGATTTGAAGTTACCTGATTCTTTCTCAGTTTCTTTATGGGGCAAGAAAGTATTCAATGGCTATTGTGTATCTCTTCCAAAAGATTGAAAAGTAAAGGAAATGTTAGCCAAAAACCCTTTTGCACGTGTGTTTCTCTATAAAAAGGGGCTATGGATCAAGGATATGATTGATTCTGGGTAACTGTAAAAACAAAAATTCATTCTATGTGTTTGATAGCGCTATTCCCAGGATGATTCCCAGGACCACTGTGGAAAGGACAGAAGTACAGCAAGGAGCTTTTCCTTCCAGAAATTCATTTATCATGCTCATACTGACATAGAGAATTCCAGCATACACCATCAGTTTTCATTGCCTTGTTATGCTTCCTATTGTTTCTTAATCTCAAGAAGACCCTCGCAGTCAACAAGTACAATATTTGTAAAATGTATGATTTCTCAAATTATTTCAAGAGCAGCAGTATGGCTGTTCCATTCTTAAGGCACTATGGAAGTTAAAGAACTGAAAATTTAAGTATCACATCTGCCATTGGCTTAGGCCTCTGAGCTTGTGTTCCTTCTAGTACGGTGTTTTTGGTGAATGCTTACATCTTCAGTTAAATTATTCAAGAAAAATAAACCTAACAATGTTTCTAATTATTTAATGAAATAATCGCTAAACCAAAGATAGTCTGTATTAAAAATAATCCCCTCTAATTTGTTGTCTTGTTTTGTTTTGGTTCGACTAGAAGAGTGGGCCCCACAGTGGGGGAAAAAAAAAGCCCACATAACTTTCTTTACGTGAATTTTTTTCATTCCGTAATAGTAATCATTGTGATATATTTGG
This sequence comes from Symphalangus syndactylus, assembly GCF_028878055.3. Classification (NCBI taxonomy): domain Eukaryota; kingdom Metazoa; phylum Chordata; class Mammalia; order Primates; family Hylobatidae; genus Symphalangus; species Symphalangus syndactylus. Next base: position 25,821,079 of record NC_072424.2, on the reverse strand, counting down.
CCTGAAATTTTCTTTATTAGAGCATTAAAATGGAAGATAGCAAGTAAGAAATGAAAAAAGAATTGTGTTTCCAACAGTGCATGGCATTTGGGTGTTACGACCGGGATGCATATGCTCTTGCCAATATCTCTTCTCTTGCTAGATTGAGTTAGTACTTGGGATGCTGCGCTATGTCTAGGGAGGCAAGGAGATTGTGGGAGTGGCTTATAACTCCTGAAAAAAAACCCAAATCTTACTTCCTGTTTGTTGATTCCTTCAGTAGCAGACTGTAGGTCCACTCAGAGTAGAGTTTTTCCCTCGGCGAACCTGATAGAATGATGAATCTATTACCTGCTTTCTGATGTTGACTTCTCCAGTGCTACACTGGATGGGCTTTAAGAGCAAGAATAGTGGGGTGGAGCCAAGATGGCCGAATAGGAACAGCTCCGGTCTATAGCTCCCAGCATGAGTGACGTGGAAGACGGGTGATTTCTGCCTTTCCATCTGAGGTAGTGGTCATCTCACTAGGGAGTGCCAAACAGTGGGTGCAGGACAGTCGGTGCAGCGCACCCTGCAAGAGCCGAAGCAGGGTGAGGCATTGCCTCACTCGGGAAGCACAAGGGGTCAGGGAGTTCCCTTTCCTAGTCAAAGAAAGGGGTGACAGATGGCACCTGGAAAATCAGGTCACTCCCACCCTAATACTGAGCTTTTCCAACAGGCTTGGAAAATGGCACACCAGGAGATTGTGTCCCACACCTGGCTTGGAGGGTCCTACGCCCACGGAGTCTCACTGATTGCCAGCACAGCAATCTGAGATTAAACTGCAAGGCGGCAGGGAGGCTGGGGCAGGGGTGCCCGCTGTTGCCCAGGCTTGCTTAGGTAAACAAAGCAGCCAGGAAGCTCGAACTGGGTGGAGCCCACCACAGCTCAAGGAGGCCTGCCTGCCTCTGTAGGCTCCACCTCTGGGGGCAGGGCACAGACAAACAAAAAGTCAGCAGTAACCTCTGCAGACTTAAATGTCCCTGTCTGACTGACAGCTTTGAAGAGAGTAGTGGTTCTCCCAGCACGCAGCTGGAGATCTGAGAACGGGCAGACTGCCTCCTAAAGTGGGTTCCTGACCCCCGAGCAGCCTAACTGGGAGGCACCCCCTAGTAGGGACAGACTGACACCTCACTCAGCCGGGTACTCCTCTGAGACAAAACTTCCAGAGGAATGATCAGACAGCTGAATTTGTGGTTCACGAAAATCCACTGTTCTGCAGCCACCGCTGCTGACACCCAGCCAAACAGGGTCTGGAGTGGACCTCTAGCAAACTCCAACAGACCTGCAGCTGAGGGTCCTGTCTGTTAGAAGGAAAACTAACAAACAGAAAGGACACCCACACCAAAAACCCATCTGTACATCACCATCATCAAAGACCAAAAGTAGAAAAAACTACAAAGATGGGGAGAAAACAGAGCAGAAAAACGAAACTCTAAAAAGCAGAGTGCCCCCTCCTCCTCCAAAGGAACGCAGTTCCTCACCAGCAACGGAACAAAGCTGGATGGAGAATGACTTTGACGACTTGAGAGAAGAAGGCTTCAGACAATCAAACTACTCCGAGCTACAGGAGGAAATTCAAACCAATGGCAAAGAAGTTAAAAACTTTGAAAAAAAATTAGACGAATGTATAACTAAAATAACCAATGCAGAGAAGTGCTTGAAGGAGCTGATGGAGCTGAAAGCAAAGTTTCGAAAACTACGTGAAGAATGCAGAAGCCTCAGTAGCTGTTGCGATCAACTGGAGGAAAGGGTATCAGTGATGGAAGATGAAATGAATGAAATGAAACGAGAAGGGAAGTTTAGAGAAAAAAGAATAAAAAGAAACAAACAAAGCCTCCAAGAAATATGGGACTGTGTGAAAAGACCAAACCTACGTCTGATTGGTGTACCTGAAAGTGACAGGGAGAATGGATCCAAGTTGGAAAACACTCTGCAAAATATTATCCAAGAGAACTTCCCCAATCTAGCAAGGCAGGCCAACATTCAGATTCAGGAAATACAGAGAACACCACAAAGATACTCCTCGAGAAGAGCGACTCCAAAACACATAATTGTCAGATTCACCAAAGTTGAAACAAAGGAAGAAATGTTAATGGCAGCCAGAGAGAAAGGTCAGGTTACCCACAAAGGGAAGCCCATCAGACTAACAGCTGATCTCTCAGCAGAAACTCTACAAGCCAGAAGAGAGTAGGGGCCAATATTCAACATTCTTAAAGAAAAGAATTTTCAACCCAGAATTTCATATCCAGCCAAACTGAGCTTCATAAGTGAAGGAGAAATAAAATACTTTACAGACAAGCAAATGCTGAGAGATTTTGTCACCACCAGGCCTGCCCAGCAGTCTGGTGCCCTAAAAGAGCTCCTGAAGGAAGCACTAAACATGGAAAGGAACAACCGGTACCAGCCACTGCAAAAACATGCCTAATTGTAAAGACCATCTAGGCTAGAAAGAAACTGCATCAACTAACGAGCAAAATAACCAGCTAACATCATAATGACAGGATCAAATTCACACATAACAGTATTAACTTTAAATGTAAATGGACTAAATGCTCCAATTAAAAGACACAGACTGGCAAATTGGATAAGGAGTCAAGACCCATCAGTGTGCTGTATTCAGGAAACCCATCTCACGTGCAGAGACACACATAGGCTCAAAATAAAGGGATGGAGGAAGATCTACCAAGCAAATGGAAAACAAAAAAAGGCAGGGGTTGCAATCCTAGTCTCTGATAAAATAGACTTTAAACCAACAAAGATCAAAAGAGACAAAGAAGGCCATGACATAATGGTAAAGGGATCAATTCAACAAGAAGAGCTAACTATCCTAAATATATATGCACCCAATACAGGAGCACCCAGATTCATAAAGCAAGTCCTGAGTGACCTACAAAGAGACTTAGACTCCCACACAATAATAATGGGAGATTTTAACACCCCACTGTCAACATTAGACAGATCAACCAGACAGAAAGTTAGCAAGGATACCCAGGAATTGAACTCAGCTCTGCACCAAGCGGACCTAATAGACATCTACAGAACTCTCCACCCCAAATCAACAGAATATACATTTTTTTCAGCACCACACCACACCTATTCCAAAATTGACCACATAGTTGGAAGTAAAGCTCTCCTCAGCAAATGCAAAGGAACAGAAATTATAACAAACTGTCTCTCAGACCACAGTGCAATCAAACTAGAACTCAGGATTAAGAAACTCACTCAAAACCGCTCAACTACATGGAAACTGAACAACCTGCTCCTGAATGACTACTGGGTACATAACGAAATCAAGGCAGAAATAAAGATGTTCTTTGAAACCAACGGGAACAAAGACACAACATACCTGAATCTCTGGGACACATTCAAAGCAGTGTGTAGAGGGAAATTTATAGCACTAAATGCCCACAAGAGAAAGCAGGAAAGATCCAAAATTGACACCCTAACATCACAATTAAAAGAACTAGAAAAGAAGAGCAAACACATTCAAAAGCTAGCAGAAGGCAAGAAATAACTAAAATCAGAGCAGAACTGAAGGAAATAGAGACACAAAAAAACCCTTCAAAAAATCAATGAATCCAGGAGCTGGTTTTTTTAAAAGATCAACAAAATTGATAGACCACTAGCAAGACTAATAAAGAAGAAACGAGAGAAGAATCAAATAGACGCAATAAAAAATGATAAAGGGGATATCACCACCGATCCCACAGAAATACAATCTACCATCAGAGAACACTACCAACACCTCTATGCAAATAAACTAGAAAATCTAGAAGAAATGGATAAATTCCTCAACAAATACACCCTCCCAAGACTAAACCAGGAAGAAGTCGAATCTCTCAATAGACCAATAACAGGCTCTGAAATTGTGGCAATAATCAATAGCTTACCAACCAAAAAGAGTCCAGGACCTGATGGATTCACAGCCGAATTCTACCAGAGGTACAAGGAGGAACTGGTACCATTCCTTCTGAAACTATTCCAATCAATAGAAAAAGAGAGAATCCTCCCTAACACATTTTATGAGGCCAGCATCATCCTGATACCAAAGCCTGGCAGAGACACAACCAAAAAAGAGAATTTCAGACCAATATCCTTGATGAACATTGATGCAAAAATCCTCAATAAAATACTGGCAAACCGAATCCAGCAGCACATCAAAAAGCTTATCCACCATGATCAAGTGAGCTTCATCCCTGGGATGCAAGGCTGGTTCAACATACGCAAATCAATAAATGTAATCCAGCATATAAACAGAACCAAAGACAAAAACCACATGATTATCTCAATAGATGCAGAAAAGGCCTTTGACAAAATTCAATAACCCTTCATGCTAAAAACTCTCAATAAATTAGGTATTGATGGGACATATCTCAAAATAATAAGAGCTATCTATGACAGACCCACAGCCAATATCATACTGAATGGGCAAAAACTGGAAGCATTCCCTTTGAAAACTGGCACAAGACAGGGATGCCCTCTCTCACCACTCCTATTCAACATAGTGCTGGAAGTTCTGGCCAGGGCAATCAGGCAGGAGAAGGAAATAAAGGGCATTCAATTAGGAAAAGAGGAAGTCAAATTGTCCCTATTTGCAGATGACATGATTGTACATCTAGAAAACCCCATTGTCTCAGCCCAAAATCTCCTTAAGCTGATAAGCAACTTCAACAAAGTCTCAGGATACAAAATCAATGTACAAAAATCACAAGCATTCTTGTACACCAATCACAGACAAACAGAGAGCCAAATCATGAGTGAACTCCCATTCACAATTGCTTCAAAGAGAATAAAATACCTAGGAATCCAACTTACAAGGGACGTGAAGGACCTCTTCAAGGAGAACTACAAACCACTGCTCAATGAAATAAAAGAGGATACAAACAAATGGAAGAACATTCCATGCTCATGGGTTGGAAGTCTCAATACCGTGAAAATGGCCATACTGCCCAAGGTAATTTATAGATTCAATGCCATCCCCATCAAGCTACCAATGACTTTCTTCACGGAATTGGAAAAAACTACTTTAAAGTTCATATGGAACCAAAAAAGAGCCCGCATCGCCAAGTCAATCCTAAGCCAAAAGAACAAAGCTGGAGGCATCACGCTACCTGACTTCAAACTATACTACAAGGCTACAGTAACCAAAACAGCATGGTACTGGTACCAAAATAGAGACATAGATCAATGGAACAGAACAGAGCCCTCAGAAATAATGCCGCATATCTACAACTATCTGATCTTTGACAAACCTGACAAAAACAAGCAATGGGGAAAGGATTCCCTATTTAATAAATGGTGCTGGGAAAACTGGCTAGCCATATGTAGAAAGCTGAAACTGGATCCCTTCCTTTCACCTTATACAAAAATTAATTCAAGATGGATTAAAGACTTACATGTTAGACCTAAAACCATAAAAACCCTAGAAGAAAACCTAGGCAATACTATTCAGGACATAGGCATGGGCAAGGACTTCATGTCTAAAACACCAAAAGCAATGGCAACAAAAGCCAAAATTGACAAATGGGATCAATTAAACTAGAGACCGTCTGCACAGCAAAAGAAACTACCATGAGAGTAAGCAGGCAACCTACAAAATGGGAGAAAATTTTCGCAACCTACTCATCTGACAAAGGGCTAATATCCAGAATCTACAATGAACTCAAACAAATTTACAAGAAAAAAATCAAACCCCATCAAAAAGTGAGCAAAGGACATGAACAGGCACTTCTCTAAAGAAGACATTTATGCAGCCAAAAAACACATGAAAAAATGCTCATCATCACTGGCCATCAGAGAAATGCAAATCAAAACCACAATGAGATGCCATCTCACACCAGTTAGAATGGCGATCATTAAAAGTCAGGAAACAACAGGTGCTAGAGAGGATGTGGAGCAATAGGAACACTTTTACACTGTTTATGGGACTGTAAACTAGTTCAACCATTGTGGAAGTCAGTGTGGCGATTCCTCAGGGATCTAGAACTAGAAATACCATTTGACCCAGCCATCCCATTACTGGGTATATACCCAAAGGACTATAAATCATACTGCTATAAAGACACATGCACACGTATGTTTATTACGGCACTATTCACAATAGTAAAGAGTTAGAATCAACCCAAATGTCTAACAACGATAGACTGGATTAAGAAAATGTGGCACATACACACCATGGAATACTCTGCAGCCATAAAAAATGATGAGTTCATGTCCTTTGTAGGGACATGGATGAAACTGGAAACCATCATTCTCATTAAACTATCGCAAGGACAAAAAACCAAACACCGCATGTTCTCGCTTATAGGTGGGAATTGAACAATGAGAACACATGGACACAGGAAGGGGAACATCACACCCCGGGGACTGTTGTGGGGTGGGGGGAGAGGGGAGGGACAGCATTAGGAGATATACCTAATGCTAAATGACGAGTTAATGGGTGCAGCAAACCAACATGGCACATGGATACATATGTAACAAACCTGCACATTGTGCACATGTACCCTAAAACTTAAAGTATAATAATAAAAAAAAGAGCAAGAATAGGTCACAAATCTTACGCATACTTTATTTAATTCTTTTATTTCTTCATTCTTTCCACAGATACTTACTGGGGATATGATACTGGCCACAGACACAGTAGTAATAACCTATTTCCTCTTCATTACATGTTATAATACCATCAATCTGAACAGGAGAAAATATGATATAAATAGTATTTTGCTGAAATAATTGCAGTGCTCATGGTGCTCATATATATTAAAGGTTTTAAGTGAAAAAATGAATTATAATTGCTATATTATGTTGATAAAAGAAATCCAATGGAATAGTAATAGCAGTAGGACAAAATTGAATATTGTCGTGCAAGGGAAGAAAAAAATTCAACTTCAGTTGTTTCCTCCTTCTCCATTATTGATATCATCTTCCACTGCTGTGATGCTTCCGCTGTGAGCCACATATCTTACCCAATTTTACCTTAAGGATAAATTGTATGGGGTTAATAATAAAGAGCTGGAATAAATCTAAGAGGAGCTACTATACTGGGAAGGAATGTTAAAAATTTGTATGCTGTCAAAAATATATTTATGATAGTGTATGTAACTGTTTTCTATGAGTTGGATTTTCTGTCATGAATGGAATATGCAGTGCTTTTTCTGATGTGCTTTGAAACACAAATTTTTCTGTTAACACTTGTCTGTAACTCTTCTGTAACACTTCTTTAACTGCTTGTTCCTCACTGCTGGCATGGAAGTTCCATGAGTGCAAACACTTGATGTCGTTTCCTGGCCATATCCCTGGCACCTGTACCTGGCACACAGTGGGGATTCAATGATTCTTTGTTGAATGCTCTGTCATGACATGCCTTTATATGGTACCCTATAGCTTCCACAACATTTTTACTTAGCCTACCTCATTGGTTCATAACATCAACTTGGTGAGAAAGGCAGGACAGATATTTTATCCTGTGAATAAAATTGCGGCTCAAGTGGGCTACAATAGGACTAAGATAGGAGAGTGGCAAAATCATAATAGCCCACTGATATTCTTATATCAGTCAATTATCATTCAATAAATGCTTATTATTGTTGTAGGCTGGTCACTATGCTAAATATTGTAACTAAATTACCTTATTGAACTCTTACAGTGATCTCATGATATAGTACTATTATTATTATTATTCCCATTTATGGATAAACTGAGGCACAATGAAGTTAGCCACAGAGCTAGTAAGGGCCAGCACTGGGATTTTGGGTCAGGCAGTGTGAGTTCACAGCCAAAGCTCTCAATGTGCCCTAACTGCTGCTCTACATTTTTAGGATGTCCTTTAAAAAAAAGTCTAGCAGTGTACATATATGAGCCAAATAACTACCGTGGCGACTTCTTACTGACGTCATTAAATTACTTGTTATTATTATAATAGATGCTTGTTTGAATGCTTCTGTATGTTTATAAGCCAGAGATGATTGTTGTTATAGGTATGAGTAAAGAGACAATGCAAGAGGGAAAAGGAGAGAGAGATGTAGAACAAGGTGGTCAGATAGGTTGCCAAGATTATAAGAGAGGCATCCTTCTAGTATGGAGTAAGGCACCTCCCAGGTAATGGGGAATGAATCTGAAAATGATTTATTCAAAGCAGCTGGTTATTTATGAGGTCAAGCCATACCTACTGTCTTCTAAAAGGGTCTACGGTTGGAGAAGAGACTGCCTAGTGTCAACCAAATGAGATGATCATGGCAAAAGAAAACCTCATTAGAACTCAGCAGTGTGGCTTTTTAAAGAATGTTCTAAATTGCCTGTAACAGTATAAGGGTTTCAAAGTTCTGGGGTGAAAACACTGTCTCCAGCATGAGCTGTCTTCAACTACTTGAGAAGCAATGCACCTCACCTTGAGTTGACTCAAGTACCTACAGCTGCTGATAACACATTAAATGAGCCCTTGCCTTGAAGAGAGCAAAAGCCTAGAGATAGTTCACTACCAATAAGCTACAGTAGGTGAACATATGAGGATTACTTATGCAGGGTGAATACACTAAAATTAAAATTATTCTAAATGGAGTCTGACATACATATGCAAAATGAAAGGGGAAAGGGAGAGCAGAATCATTAACATTACTTATAACCTGTAAAAACCAACAGCTAAATTCCATGATGACGAAATAGACTAATGGACCTCAGATCTCCTCCACCTTTGCTGATATTTGCTGGAGTGGCCTGGGCAAGACATCATCTCTAAATCATTATTTTCATGTTGGTTATGTTCTATAGGTCAAATATCTAATTATACCTAGGATAAATGATAAGTTTCTCAAATACTGTTTATATTTTTCAAATACATGAATTGAAATATGTGTCTGATGTATAATGCATGCATGCAACTTTAACATTTTATGCCATTTTAGTACTTCTGAGATTTATTCTCATATGCACTCCAAGTCATTTTTCCTTACTCAAATTTTCTTTTCCATAGAGCAAATTGGTCAGGAGATGTTGGAAAACCTTAGTCATGACAGAGAAAAGATACATCGAGCACGTGAAAGAGTAAGTACAAGTGATACAGTTTTTTCACATATTCAGTAAATGAAGACATAAATGAAAGGCATTGGGACATAAACAATAGCAATTAGGTAGATGTGTGTATCTAAGGTGAAACAGGGTATAAGGTCTGTGGAAAGGAAAAGAAAGAGGGTGAGATGGAGCAAGTAGCAGCTGACTCTATGTCCCCATTCCAGAATACTCCCAGGTAGGTATTTTATTTACTTCTTATAGAGGAGAAGGTCACTGAGGGAGATTTTGGAGGATGTTCATCTTTTAGAGTGAAAACTATAAAATTATTGATGGTCATCTTTCCTTACTTCATTTTATTTTTGTTTGTATGTTTTTAGGACTTTGCACATTCATAAGTTGGAGATGAATTACCAAATGTATATGAAACTTTTTCAGCCTGTGCTTTGCTTTTATATCCAGTTCTAGTATCCAGCTTAAAGCTCCCAAGATTACCTCTCACGTGTCGTTCTCCAAATCTAAGAATTTTCCAAGTTTGTGTAGCTGTCAGAATGTATTTATTTTTGTGTATTTGAACATTTTTATTGTTTGGATTTTCTATCATGAAATAAACTGTCACTTGCCATGCACTTTAGAAATAATCTAATTGCATGAACTTTTGTTTTGTTTTAACATTGCTGTTCTTCTTGTAGCTTCGGGAAACAGATGCTAATTTGGGAAAAAGCTCCAGGATTCTGACGGGGATGTTGCGAAGGTAAGAGCAAGGTAGGGACCAATCTTTCTCTCTGTCTCTTTTGTAAAATACTATGTTTTCTTTCAGTTGCAACGGGGCATATTACGTGCTTTTGAGCTTCTGCTCTTAGTACCCTGTGTCAGGACCCGTTTGAAATAACAGAGCACTGATATTAACTCTTGTTTGGACAGGGACACATACTAACACAGATTAGAGAGAAGGCTTGAGCTAGGGGGGTAACCTCAAGCTATGGAAAAAATTAGGGTTAGACATGAAGTATTTTTTCATAGCCTGAGGAAGGCCCCATGGCAGGAGCAGGTTGATTTTATTTTCTATTTCGATGGCCTCCTTCTTATGGAGGGAATGCAGACCTACCATTTTCAGGAGCACATTTGCTATTAGCTTTGCTCTCTGTTGCCTTGTTTTCGTTTCTTTAAGTGACACTGTTTGGGGAAACATTTCTGTTTCATGTATACACTTAAAGATGATTTATAAAACATCAAGATTATCTGAATAATATGTGCTAAGAAACAAATGTTCATGTTTTATATGTGTAACTCAACCTTGATTGATGGAAAATATGCTAAACAGTATGAGAAAATAGATGAATGAATGTAGGTAATGTTCTTATAAGTACATTCAGCGTGAAATTATTTCACATTCAGAATCTACCACATAAAAATATCATCTAGCATGACTGTCAGTTTGGAACTGTGGATAGAAAAGTGAACAAGAAACATTGAGAATGGCCTCTGGAGTGGCTTAATTAGAATTTTTAAGAAGGAAGTCATTATAATTGATACTATAGAGACAACCATCTAAAAATAACTAAAGTCTTCTCTTATCACATATCCATATACAATAGTTTGCTAAAAGTATGTTTGCTGTGTTACAGACTTATTGCATAAGAACCAATCAAATGTCTAGTGAGTTGGTCTTCAAGGCTGATAAGATTTTTCTAAGCAGCCTGACCAGTAACAAGCCTAAAGTTCCTGGGACATTTTCAGCCAAGGCTGGCATAATGTGACATTCCCTCTCGTTTCCTTGGACCCCGACTCCCAACTCAGAATCATAAGCCATCAAATTCTGTGATTAAGAGTACTGTGTAAATGGCCTAAGAAAAACTCAGAATTCAGAGAGAAGGGTAGTGGCGATTGAAAGGAATGCTTCAGTGCCTATAGACAACAAAAAAGAAAGGAAGGGGAGGGAAAAACCTCTGTTGCTTCCCTGGGAGGGCTCCTGCGTTGTGAGCTGTAACGAATATTCTGCATATGTCTCCATTTTGTCAAATCTCATTAAAGAGTCCTCCTGCTTTATGTCAATTGAGCTGTCCAGAAATCATTCATCATTTTTAGTGTAAAAAAAATGATGTGGTTATTTAAATAATATCATATTAATGTTAAAGTTCAGCTGTCATTTAATGGTATGGCTTAATCAGATGTAGCATTTAGGAAAAACAGTTTATGCGGGCTCTACGTGGCTTTCAGGTTGGCAGATTCAAATAAGGATTTATGGGTTTCAAAACCAATGTATTTCTGTCCATGTTTCTGCTTGATGTACCTCACCCTTTAGTGCAGGATACTGCAGACAGTTATTTCAACAAATAAAGCATCTCCTCATATTGTGTTTGAATAAATTTGCAAGTCATTTAGAGAGGGTGAAACACAAACAACTTCTGCAACCTTTGACTGGGCTTTCTGTGGGGAAATCATAATAACGTGGTTGTTTCAGAAGCCTATGGAAGAAAATTACTCTGGTGAAATCTACATGGGGTTCTCTTTGTAGGCAAATTCAGTCAATCACTGACTTATCTTCTTTTGGGATGTGTCTAGAGTATGAACAGAAATAAAAATTCCCAGATGGACATCACCTTGCTGCATCTGAACCAAGGGTACGCTTAAGTCCACCTATTCATATGCATGACAATGTTTTTCACTAGTCACAGCTGGGATCTTGGTATCAGCCAGGATATTCAGATATTTTCAACCAATGCCAAAACGTGGCAGGTTCTCTGGGGACCAAATGCAGTGGTTTTGTTTTAGTTTCTAATTACTGCCGCATATGATATACAATGTATTTTGGACTTGGAAAAAGGCACATTTTGCCAGCCTCTCTGCTTTGTTATTTTGGTTATCTCATGGAAAAGCTCTAGAGAAGTAGAGGCAGGGTTTATGTACCAAAGCCTTTTATTGAATGCTCTGATTTTGCTTTCCCTGTTACATCCCTCCCATTCATATGGCTTTCGCTTCCAGCCCTGGTGAGCTTGTATTTCAGAAAGAAAAGCCACATTCTCTTACTCCTCTTCTTACCAAAACTGCATAGCTATGTCGTGTGTCAACAAGCGCTTCTGATTTAGGAAATGTTATGTTATTGAATAGTGTACTCATCTGTCACCTTCACAAATGTATAAAAGAAATGAATGTCCTCTTTGTGCAGTGCGAGCATTTACCTGCATATAACATAAACTTAATTATTTTCATATGATAAATTCTGTGTGACTGAAAATAGTTAAATATTCTGTAGTATACCAAACCAAGGAGTTGCTTTATTTAAAAGAAAGATTGCAGGTTATTTTTAAAATTTTTTAAACCTTGATTGTTCTTAAATTTGTAAAGTGAACAGAAATGGCTTGGCATGGCTCCTCATCTGAGCCATTTTACATATGGTCTGTTGTGAAGACAGGTGAAAACTGTGTTCCACTGGTACCAATATCTGTGCGTATGTCCACTTGATTATCTGTAAAACTGACCAAAAGGAGTTGGAGAAATCAAAATAAGTAAGCAACAAAAATTAAGTTCATAAAATCCAGCAGCCACTAAATAATCATCTATCACTCATAATTTGTAATATTTTATTAACTTCAAGTAAGATAAACATCTATTTCCTTCCTTCTTTCCTTTCTTCTTTTCTTTCTTCTGCTTATTCATTTCCTTAGTAAATATTTAATGTCTGTATGCCAGGGCTGAGGATCCTGAAGTGAAACCAATTTTATCCTCACTTTCAAAGTACTTTAGTATAGTAGAGGATGTATGCATAAAAATGTACTATGGAAATTCACAAAATTAACGGATTCTCAAGGCAGCTGTTGAAGATTCCACAACTCCAGTTAGTCCTTGCTGGTCATTAAAAGGGACACTAGAAAAACAAATAACTAATAAAAAATACGAGTTAAATGGCTATAATGGCAACATGTTTGGAAAAAAATAGGGAAATAGAAAATGGTATATGGAATCATTACAAACAAAGTTTGAAAAGAGCTAAGGTGTGCAAAAAAATTGACATATAATATGTAATTTAGTGAGATAGCAACTGATTCAACCAAAAAACTTGCTCTTCGTGTAAGCACGCCATATTACCAAAAGAAAGAAAACAAAGGAGAAAATTGGTTCATTCAAAACTGTAATAGTAAAACTCGACATCAGAACACAGCTATGGCTGATTTCCCGGAAAATAATTTTTCTTCTATACTGACATAAGATGGAGAGCTATCTAGGGACAAACTGTTCATTTCCTAACTCTGTAGACAGAGTTTAAATAAAGTGGAATTCAGATAATAATGAAAATGGTCATGAAGCAAATGGCTGTTTATGTTGTAACTGGGTCCAATAAATGGATTTTTTCATTGACTTTCACAAAATTTGATTATTCTAACTGACTGTCTTAAAGTGTCATACTATCACTAGGAGACTTAAATGTTTCTCTTCATATGTATGTATTTATGTGTGTGTTTGTGTGTGTATTTTTTCTATACCCTTGAGCAGGAAGTCTTATTCGTTCAAACTGTTGGAAATCAGTAAAAATGAAAATTAAGATTTTCAAAATTCAGAGTCAGAATAAAAAGAAATCATGATTCTATTTCCTTTTACCTCTGAAGAGTTAATGATTGATCACTAATTGTATATTTGTTTCTAAACAATGCCTCAGGAATGTAACAAAGTTATAGTTTAAGAGCTCCACTGACAAAAATTTACAGGATATGTTACTACTTTACTTGGCTCCTCCTCTGCATTGTATATGCTGGCAAAGTGCTTATAAAAAAAAAAAAAATGCCATAAGCCAGGTGTGGTGGCTCACGCCCGTAATCTCAACACTTTGGGAGACCGAGGCAGGCAGATCACTTGATGCCAGGAGTTCGAAATCAGCCTGGCCAACATGGTGAAACCTCATCTCTACTACAAAATAGAAAAAAATTAGCCAAGTGCAGTAGCTAATAATCCCAGCTACTTGGGATGCTGAGGCGTGAGAATCACTTCAGCCTGGGAGGCGAAATGTTGCAGCGAGCCGAGGTCGAGGTCGCACCACTGTACTCCAGCCTGGGTGACAGAGTGAGACTCCATCTCAAAAAAAAGAAAAAGAAAAGAAGAAATGGCATAGATGATTATTTAACACCTATTCTGTTTGACAATCTCAAATCAAATAATTTCCTCTCTCCCCCACACCACCTTTATTCACTCCCATTTACAGACACATGCGCGCACGCGCACGCGCGCACACACACACACACAGATACTCAGATTGTTTCCTTCGGAAAGTGAATTTTGTTTATCCTTCCAGTATGAGTATGGTTAACTTCCTTATGTGTGGAGCTAAGAGGTCTTTTGTAACTAATCTGTAGTGTAAACAAAGCAGACAGTATTAAATGCAGTTGACCTAGCCAGCACCATTCACACAATATTATTTAATACGCATATTTTTGTTAGAGTTACTTTCGAGTTAGCCTGGGGAATCATTGCTACCGATCATTGCTATCATATTTTACATTTTAAACCTAGTCTTTGGTAGAATGACAGGTAAAACATCTGGAAAGCTTAAATGCACTGTCAGAATGATTCCTAAGAGTAAATAGACCAGGAATGCCAATGCAAGATCTGTAAGCTATGGAAATGTAATTTTTAAAATAAAAACAGGTTTATTCTTACATACGCCATGGCTAGATGTTTAAGCTTCTTTTAAAAACTCATTCTTTTTTCTCCTTCATTTTGCCCAGGAAACATTCTGTTATATTCTAATTGTTCTTATTACAATGTCTGAAAATTCAACAGTAGAGAGTTTTCAAGACTTTTGAGAAAAATGTCCTTGAAAATTTGCTATAAATTTTTAGGCACTGAAGAAAGTATCTTCTCTCATAGTACCTTGCATTTATATTTTTACTTCTCTATCTTTTTTCTTTTCTCTGTTTCTCTCATTCCTCTTTCTCAGCACATTTTACTTACTGGTGATAAACTTGGGCCCTGACCTGAAATTAGTGTAGCAAAATCTCAATGTCTAAACTATTCTTTAGCTTTTAATCAAGTGCTTATTCTTTCAGAATAAAGTGATTGAATTTCCTATAGATTCTTTGGACTTAACAGATTTAGGATCTGAGCTAGAATAATGCTACAAAGAGAATTTTTAAAAATCTTGGTTCTTTTTGCATGCATAAGTTTATTTCTGTACAGTTGACTCATTGCCTTTGTCCTACGACCTCTTCAAGGCCAGCATTGGTAACGTTTTTACCAAACCGAAGAATAGCTTTGGATTTGCTTATGTTTCTCTTTACTAACATGCTTGTGCCTTTAAACATAGATTTTTGCTCTAGCGTCAGACACTTGAATGCAACACCTTATCTGTCAATGATAACTCTACCAGCTGCATTCTTTGAGCCTTAAGTGCATATGTGACCCTAAATCATGTATTGTACATCTTAACTGATTTTATCCTTAACAGTTCTGTGAAGGAGGCATTACTATCCCCATTTTACAGGTGAGGCAAACTGTGCTTAGTGAAGTTAAGTAAACTATCCAGATTCACATATTGTAGAAAGGAACAGAATTAGGATGTGAACTTAGTTTGCTCTTTTGACACACTACACAAGGTTCCCAAAGGCCAGTTTATGAATCAGAACCAGTTTTCACTAGTGGTAAAATGAGAATAGTAAGAACAAACAGTTGAGTTTTTGTTATGCCAACTTTTATTGTCAGACACTATTATAGTTCCATTTCTTCCGTGAAATAATTGGTGGCAGTAAATACTTTCCTTAAACTAGGTTCATTGTTACAGTAAATAGAAAAATAAATACTTGAAAATATTAAACATTGGCAATCATATGTCAGTCCTCCCACTGTCCCTTGCCCCCCTCTCATTTCACTGACCAGGAAATGCAAAATCCATACTATACTATGCCTTTTAATAACCAAAAAAACTGCTACTTATGCACTCTCTGATAGGTAGGTAGCAGCCACAGTCCTAGATATTTGTTATACATTATCTTCTTTCACTTTCTATGATAACTCTGTAAGATGGATACTATTACTCCCGTTTTAAGAAATAAGGGAACCACCGGTAAATATCATCAGGGTCTACATAAGTCATCTGCCTCCAGGGCCTGGTTTTCCTTCTGTACCAACTATTTATCCTTCTATGAAGACTCAGTTTCCTCACAGATGGTCAGACAGCCCTTCTGGGTATGCAGACAGTTGTTCCTGAAAGCAATGAACAAACCCTACCGGATCCCACCATTGAGGGTGGGCTGAAGGCGCTCAACTGCACCTACTGTGTGCCACAGGAGTCCCAAGTGAGTGTGTTCTTAAGGAGTCCTTTCGAATTGTTGTATTGCTAAGCATAGACTGTGTGGCATTAACCAGAACCAAGAAATAACAACACCGTGCAACAGAAGAGTCTATAATCTCCCTTACCTCCGGAATTTGACAAGTGTCATTGTTAGGAAATTTTATTTCTATATCTAACTTTATCATCTGGAGTCTTTGCTGGAGCAAACAGTTCCAGTCTTGTTTAATTATTCACGTGAAATTTCTGTGTATACGTCCAGAGGCATATGTCCCAGTAGGTAAGGGGTGGTAGGCTCTGGAGCAGCACTGGCTCTGCCGCTTTTTAGCTAGTAATGTTTGGCAAGAATCTCACCTCTCTGTACCTCAGTTTCCTCATCTGCAAAATAGGGATAACAATAGTCTTTACTATGGAAATTTCTATAAATGTGTAGATACATGTAAAGTGCACACAACAATGCCTGGCACATAATAAAGTGCCAGGAAACATTGAGGTATTTGTTATTATCATTATCGTCATTGGTTTTAAAAGAAATAAGGCCTGAGGGCAAAGACTAAAATCAAAATGTTAATTAATAGTTCTTCTAGGTTGATGAATTTTAAATGTATGTTTTTAAATTTTTCTTTTTCCATTACTAGAGTTTCCTAGGAATTTTTTAAAAACTAAAAATCAATAATAATAAATATCATCATCCTTTCCTTATGTCCCTGTTTCTGTCATGGCGCCACCATTCCCCCTTCCTTCTGGGACCCTCACTCAGCAACACTTCTTGAACTACTCTAGTGCATTCCGAGTACTACCTGGAGCAAAGCAATCCTTCAGTCTCACATGTTTCCAATCTCATTTAGGCTGTTTTGGGAGTGGGGTCTCCTAGTTGGTCTCTGTGCTTCTTCTTCCCTTCTTTTGCCTTTTTGAATATTATTGACCAGTTTACTTGGAGGGTGCCAGGCGAGTGCTGTTTCTTCTGCCCTTAGGAATCTCCCGTGATGATGTCCAACACAGAATGTCTTCCTTAGTCTCATCACTAAGGTTTTCCAGTGAACTTTCTAGCCTTGTTTGCTGCTGTTCCTTTTAGGTAGGCAGTATGTCCCTACTAGTGGTAACTACTTACAACCTCCAAGCTAGCTTCACTCTTCACTAATTCTAGACATTTGCTTTGTCTGTTACTTCTACCTGGAATGTTCTCCTTTTGCCGCCTATATAAGTCACAATCTTCCAGTTGCATGTGGCAGAAATCTAGATCAAACTGGCCATAAATATATCAACTTGTATAACTAAATAGTCCAAGGGTAGAAGCGACTTGAAACACTGTGTTGGAATCTAAAGGTTCCAACAGTATCGTCAGGACTGGATCTTGCTCTTTCCGTCTCGCATCTCAGATCACTTATGGATAGGTTCTGGCCTTCGTCAAGGATTGCCCTGGTGGAGACAGCTCTTGCCAGCATCTCAGTACAGCCATTGAATATAGCGAGTTTTTCATTCGAATGCTTCCAGTGAAAGTAATAGCGTGGAATCTTACTGATTCAGATTGGTTCTGGTTAGGTAAAAACTCCATTAATCTATGATCTGATGTTCTAGACATGAGACCCTGTGCAAGGGACAGACAGACAGACTGAGAATGGATGAGGCATAGTCCCCTCAGAAGAATCCGAGAGCTTTTTTCCAAAAGGGTAATGGATACTGGGTGGGCAAAAACAGCAGATGTTACCTTTGAAATATTCCAAATGAGCTTTTGTCTATACTCTGGGTCTCAGGTGAATTACCTCACTCTCCCTCAAGCCTTCTTCACTCTCCAAGCCAGAAATGATGCATCTTGTTCTGATTTTTCACAGCAGCTTGTACTTCTCACAAGACATGAACATCATCCACTTTGCATGGCATATATTATAATTATTATCAACTGTGTCTTAATTTTCTTCTAGATTTTTTGTATCCTCCACCTTATCCCCAAAAGGATGCTTTACAGCTCCCCCTCAGTATTGTGCAACCAGCAGAAATTAAGAAGGGAAGAAACATGGATGAAAGAGAAGTAAAACAAAGCCAGGGAACCATGGTGGTAACTCCTGTGCAGATTCCTAGACGGGTTTTGAATTTCCCACCTGAAAGCAGAGCAGGACACACAGTCAGCTGGAGGATCCACAGTGTTTCATAAAAGCGAAAGCAGCCTTAGTCGAGGCCCAGCATAGGCTTCTTGCCACATAGATGGGACCTTGATAACCAGTTGATAACGCGGTTACTGGAGAGTGGTGATAGTGCACGCAGCACATTGCTGTCCCCAAAAGAATGAGGAGTTGCTATAGGACCAGTTGTCTTCAGGATCCCGAGGTCAACCCTCGCTTCTCTATTGTGAGATACTGCTGGTCAGGAGCCTCCTCACATTTGGCTCACGGCCATGTTACCCTGATGTAGGCCTCATCAATGAATAATCTTTGGAAGAATGCCTAAAAATAGTTTCAGAGTGGTTATCTGGGTTCATATGGGTATAATTTAGTGGAAACCCTGCGGGTTTTTATCTGTTGCACTTTGGCTACATGTAAACATGTCCATTCAAAGATAAAATATGTAACTTCCCAATAAAAGAATATTTTTCTCCATTATTTAATCACAATGGAAACACATCTTACCTTTTTTCTTGATTGTGAGCCACAATTTGACCTAATTTTTAAATTACTTTCCTTTTATGATTTTCCTTTTTTCCCCTGGATGCATGCCATTCTTGAATGCCACATAGAATATGAAGGGTGCACTTTACCTTTTCCATCAATGCCTTCTTTGAACGCAGCCTTGAGCTGTTAACTTGAAGCAAGGAGCCCTATGCCTTCCTTATAAACAAGTAATGGAGCCCTTAGCTCCCCTTGTAAATGGCTATTTATTAACATATACCATCACCAAACAACATTTTATAATTCCAGGCCCCCACACCATTACACCACTGTCTGCTCCATTGTAAATTAAGGGAGGGCTTTGGCCATCTGTTTCATTAAATGCCAGAGGCAGCCAACAATATTTGAACTTTATAAATCGAGAGTTAGGGCTTCTCCCTCCACAAATCTCCCCCTTCTTCGGCTGCCACCACCACTACCACCACCATATTTTTTTGTTTGAACGCTCACATTGTAAATTAGCGTATTCACACATCAATTTTAAAAGGCTGGCTGTGTTATAAGATGGGACAAAGCAAGCTCAGTAACAGCTCATGCACAGTGCAGGTGGTCGAGCTAGCTGCTACCCAGATCAAAAGTCAAACAACTGTGAATCTGCTTTTGAAAGTGCAGTTAGGGAGACAAGGCAAGGCTTATCTGCACAAACAAGGACGAGTTATAGATATACATCACAAACGCAGGAGGACAAAAGGGGGTTTCATCATCTTGTAGGGCAAGAAAACCTTGTAATGCTGACAATTCTGAGGGCATCTCTGGAATATGTGGCTTGTTTTCATTTTTGTTTTCTTTTTCTATAATATAAAATTAGTTTTTTATTATGCGGCAATTGATAATTATTATTTACGCTTTGGTGCTGTTCCTAAAGTAGCTAAGAATTTTTTTTAAGCCACCGTTAGGGCAGGAAATGGCTCCTTTTCATGATTGCATTTTATTTTTCAGCAGCATTTAAGGACAGACTCCTATTTATACCACACAAGCAGTTTTGTCTGTTGTAAACAAAGTAAGTGGCTGGGGATTGTGCTTTCCCAGAAATGTTTTCCAGGGAAGCCATAATAAGAAACAACTGTGTATATCTTGAGAATTTGTCATCTAGGTATTAAGAAAGAATTCTTTTCTTTTATGGGGAAAAAAAAGTACTGTGAAGAAATATATTCAATACTCAAAAGGGTAGTTAAAATATTTCTTAAATTGTGATGTTTGACCACCTTGCTAGTATTGAGGTTTTCATTTTTTATTTAAAATTATCTCTAACATTTTTGACAACGTGGAAGCTGACGTGATAGGAGGCGTCACGACTTTTTTTTAACCTCAGTGTTCTTTTTAAAAGGCTAATGACTTCTTTTGCAAAGTTATGTGAAGAACTTTGGAACCAAGGTGTGAATATCAATGGGGAAAATGCCAGAATGGTAAATTTGACCACACTTTTAAAAAGAGGATTAAAGCAGTTTGGAATTATGAAAAAAACAGCACCTTAGTTTCCTGTACAGTTATAGTTTACCTAGGAAAAAGCTATTCCACTGTCCACCTCCCTTCCTATGGCTTAATGATTTTGTGATGAGGGGGAAAAAAAAACACCTGTCAACCATTTAATTCCTGAATCAGTTAAAAATGTCTGAATCAGGTCCCCGGGTGCTTTCCGGAAACCACACTCCCTATCTCAAGCCGTAGGGCGGTGGTTCCTATCCTGGAGTGGGCTTCATGGAGTCTTGAATCTCTGAAGTTTTCTAAAAATGTGTGTGTGTATGTGTGTATATGCATCTTTCTGGGGCTTTTCCATTAAATTTCCGTAAAATTTTCAAAAGGGTCTACAACCAACTCCAAAAAAAAAAGTTGAGAAAATGAGATATTGTTAAAGAACTATGTCCAATTTCCTAGCTAAATACCATTTAATTACTTTGATACTCTGGCTTACTTAAAATGCGTTGACCTACAAGAAACACTTATTTTGAATTTGTCCACAAAATTCAACAAGACACTGAAAACTCAAAGATGCCATCCTTGGGAAATCAGATCATTTGTCAAAAGTACGTCCTTAAAGACAATCAGAACAATTAAATTTATATGGGGCCTTATGGTTTATAAGACACAGTCATACATATTATTTTATTTAAGTTATTCTTCGTAAGAACTCTGAATTCATATTATCATTATTATCCTGTGGTATAGATAGTTGAGACCTACAGAAGTTGAGTCTTGCCCAAGTTCACGCCACAAAGATAGAGCAGAACTTGGACCAGTACCCTGGTTTTAGCCACAGAAATCATGTTCTTAGCAGCATTCTGGCAGTAACACCATCAGCCTCTTTTTCAGCACCAAATGTTTAATGTCTGCTGGGTAAAAGGGCATATGGAGATTCCCTTAAGAATCCAACGTTAGTCATTGGAGATTCAACAAATTCAAAACACTACTCCTAGGTAGCTTAATAGCTAATTGGGAGCTTTTGTTGAGACATTTTAAGAAACAACAATACATAGTAACTTGTGCTACATAGTAAGTGAGAGATCATTGCTCTAGGGGATGACAGGAAGAAGAAATTCCTGGGGGCTGGATGTGAAAGTAAGTCTTCACAGAGGAGATGATAGGTGAGAACCAGAACTGACAGTCACTGCCCCATTCTTAACCCACATATGGCATTATGCCTCTTTCCTTCTCATGGCAGCTTCAAGGTAATAGCTCCTAGCGACAGAATTTGAATCCTTGCAGGGAAACAGTGGTGATGGTGTTGGGGTGTTAGGAAGATGTTTGGCCACAGCTGTGTTGAGGATACATAGGAAATTAACACAACAACTTGTAACCTCATCTGCTCGTAAAGTTAATATAATGTGAAAGCTTCAATCTTACCTTAAACTGTCGAATTTTTCTCTTTTTTTCTTTTCTTTTCTTTTTTTTTTTAAAGGGACAGGGTCTCACAGTCACTGAGCCTAGGGTACAGTGGCCCAACAATGGCTCACTGCAACCTCAACTTTCTGGGCTCAAGTGATCCTTCCACCTCCACCTCAGCCTCCCAAGTAGCTGCGACTACAGGTCCACCTCACACACCCAGCTAATTTGTAATTTTTTTGTAGAGACAGGATCTCCTTATGTTGCCCAGGCTGGTCTCAAACTCCTGGCCTCAAGCAATCCTCTTGCCTCAGCCCCCCAAAGTGCTGAGATTGCAAGCATGAACCACTGTGCCCAGCCAGGAGCCTTTAGCTTTTAGAACAGGAGTGAGCAAATCATAGACAGCAGACCAAATCCAGCCTGCCACCTGTTTTTGTATGGCCTGCAGGCCAATAATGGTTTACATGTTTAAATGATTGGGAAAAATCAAAAGAAGAATATTTTTGACATGTGAAAAATTACACAAATTCAAATTTTTTAATTATGATGAACTCTAAAATTTTCTTAAGGCTTGAAATCACCTAATAAGATCTAATTGTAAATAATTATGAAAAATCTTTTCACTGGTTGTGCCCCAGTTTTAGAAAAATATTGCAAATTTTCACACACTTGACTAAAATTACATATTTACAAAACTTTACATATTTATAAAATTACACATTTATTAAAAAGTTCATTTTAAAGACAAGTCTTTGAAATAATACTGCATGTTGACTATACATATTCTACATATGATTCATGAATAGATGCAAAGAATGTTGGCAAAGTACATAAATTATTTTGTTGTGGCATATTATTAATTTGATAAGCATATCACTTAAAAATACTGAGTTTTTTCATGTGTCCCAGTTAAATCTTTATCATCGAATGGGCTTATAGAAATTTAGTTATTAGAAAACTTGCCCAGCCAATAAAGAAAAGCATTCATTTTCTATTCTGTATACATGATCTGAAGCCATAGCTTTTTAGGTCTTTTAATCTGTTTGTTCAAGGCCAAGCTATTTATATGGATAATTTTTAAAGCGTCTGTATAAAGAAAAAAAGAACATTTTATTTATTCACTGGGGTTTTTATATGCCTTGAAATTGCATAGATAAAGTATTTTCGAGCTCATGGATCTGGAAGAGATAAAAGGTCTCTTATTTTATAAGGCTTTATGTAAGCTTTTCAAATGTAGTTTTCTCATGGATAGAATTTTTTAAATAAAACATTATTTCACTATTACAGCTAGAGTTTGATGTGGGCACCTCTTTTTCTTCCCTGAATTACATGTTAAATTATGTGTTTAAGGTTGTTTTTGTTGTATTTTACCTTCTGAATTTTAACAGTTTTCTTGTTGGAGAAATTAATTTACCAATCTTAAATTTCAGCAGTGGGCAACTATTTAATAAAACCAGAGTACTAAGTGTTAAATATGAGTAGAAAACTCAAACGTCAGATTTAAGAAACAGAGAATGAAACATACCACTTGGTTTTGCAACACCCTGATATGAAGATGAAAAATTATTTACCTCCCCCTCCTTAGGAACTTTTGCTAAACCTGGTAGACTGAGAGAGAAGGGGCATTTTTAAACTCTGGGGCGACTGGATCCAGACTAGATTCTGGATGAACATTAGCTGCTGTTAGCTCTGCCATGTCAGGGCCAAGAAACAGCTTTCCCTGGCTGGAGCATTCCCAAGCTATCATGGCCATCAGACAGGTGGGGAATAAATATTGTAGAATGGTGGGACATTTGGAGAGCTCGCTCCTGATCCCGGGGACTCAATTTGGACGGGCTTCAGTTGGAGCAAACAGGTGTTCCTGGGAGGAACTGTCCTCAGATGGCTGGAGGGGGTGCCATTCTTTCACACACATAAAAAGTTCCTCTTCCTTCTGCCCGCAGGAAAATTAGAATTAACTACAGCTTTTTCTTTTGAAATGGAAAAAGAGAAATGAAAATATGGCACCAGGTTTTGGCTCTGGCTGGATTTCCACAGAGCATGCAATCTATGATAAGTGATGAGAATTCTTGAAGCAAAGCATGCTTGTAGTTTCAACATTGGAGATGCTATAAAAAGTAGATGAATACAAAGAATCTTTTTACCAAAACATGTACCTATAAAATCAAATAGTCTTTCCTTCTGTTATTCATTTGTTCATTCACCAAATATTTCTGGAGCAGTTGCGATTCCCCAAACACTGGGCTAAGTGCTAGGGATGAGAGTGTAACATATAACAAGGTCCTGCCCTCAAAGTGCTTGGCCTGAGTTAGTAATTGGTCAGAACATGAAAGTGAACCTGAGTGGTCTTTGGGAGACTATATGCAGAAAGTGGTTGCTGACTTCAGAAGGATTTGTTTTTCTGCAATATTACCATATCAAAGATATGACTAACTTGTTTTATTTGGGAATATTCTTTTTAAATCATATTTTTCCTATAAAACAGAAAATAGTAATATTAAAGGAATTTTTAAATAAAAAAATTGTTTTTAATCCCTCTACCTTAAAGCAAGCTATTCCTTTGACCCAAGTATTCCCTTCCAGTCTTTCAGTCATGTTTCAAGTTCAATATTATATTGCTTTACTCACTTAATATTATAATCTTAAAGTTTCCACATAATCTTTATGATTTGTATTTTTGCCAAATTTTAAAAATTTATTATAATAACAAAGGATTTTTAAAAACCTCTTATTTGGGGCCAGGCACTGTGGCTCATACCTTAATCCCAGCACTTTGGGAGGCCGAGGTGGGCAGATCACCTGAGGTCAGGAGTTTGACACCAGCCTGGCCAACATGGCGAAACCCTGTCTCCACTAAAAGTACAAAAATTAGTCGGGCGAGTTGGTGGGTGCCTGTAATCCCAGCTACTCGGGAGGCTGAGGCGGGAGAACCACTTGAACCCGGGAGGTAGAGGTTGCAGTGAGCTGAAATCGCGCCACTGCACGCCAGCCTGACAACAAGAGCAAGACTCCGTGTCAAAAAAAAAAAAAAAAAAACAAAAAAAAAAAACCTCTTATTTTGTAAGGGTAAAAAACATTATCAAGAAACAGGGAGAAAATTATTCATAATTATGCTGGCTAAAGGTCACAACTGTTAATTGGAATATTTTATTCCAGTTTTTTCTGTGTATTTTATGTACAATATATAAAACTTTATATCCTATTATTTGCATTAAGAGTAAACAGAAAGTGTTTTCCCGTGCCATTAAAAACTCTTTGTAATCATTATTTATATGGTTGTATGGTATTCCCTCATAGAAATATTTCCTTTCTGTTAAACATACAGGTTTTTTCTAGCTTATAGCTATACAGTGAAGCTATGTATCTTCATTCATAAACTATATTATTTGCTTAGTGTGTCATCCTTGAAGATAATAAATGCTCATCTCTTTTTTTTTTTTTTTTTGAGACAGAGTCTCATTCTGTCACCCAGGCTGGAGTACAGTGGCATGATCTTGGCTCACTCCAACCTCCACCTCCCGGAAGAGATTCTCCTGCCTCAGCCACCTAAGTAGCTGGGATTACAGGCACGTGCCATCACGCCCAGCTTACTTTTTTGTATTTTTAGTAGAGATGGGGTTTCACCATGTTGGTCAGGCAGGTCTCGAACTCCTGAACTCGTGATCTGCCCATCTCTGCCTCCCAAAGTGCTGGGATTACAGGTGTGAGCCACCACACCCGGCCTGCTCATCTCTTTTATGACTTCCTCATTCTTGAGTTCTTAGCTCTCTGATCTTGAAGTCAGCTGGGATGTATCTTCAAATAACTTTTCAAGAAAGGTATATGATTTGGATCTGTTCTTTTTTCTATATGGGAACTGCCACCAACTGCATATATGTGACATACACGTATGTATGTATCTGTGTACATTGGGCTGGACATAATATTTTTAGATCCTACCCTTCTTAGGAATCTATAGATGTGGAACCATTGTCTTCTGGCATTTCGTGTTTCAGAGTAGCAGAAAAATAGACCAATTTATGGTACTCTGGAGTGACATGTTGTAGGTTTTCTTTGTTTAGTTTTGGTTTTTTAAATCTTTGGAATTGAACAGAGTCTAGATATTTCTATATATGAGGTCTTTCACTCATTTTGCATGGATTACAGGACTTTAAATCTGCAAATTCAAGTCTTCCCTCTACCCACCAGTAGAGGTTTTTTTAACATCATGTCTTGGACTATTGCTTCCATTTCAAATTTTCTGGTGTCAGGATCATCCATGATTCTCACACTAGACCTCTGTATCTCTTCTGTTTGTCATGTTATAAAAATACTTTTTTCTCTTCTTTTTCTTCTCATTTATCTCCAACACCATTAACTCCCCACTCTAGCATTGTTTCTAGTCTGTGCTGCTGGTTATGTGAGTATTAATGCTGCTGTGGCATTACTGGTTTCCCTGAAATCTTTTCTTTATCCTGTTGCCTCATCTCTTATCTCCTTGAAGTCTCGCTGGTTCTTACCTTACCGTTTTCTGCCCTGGCTTTACCTTCTTACTGTTTTTATTAAGGACGCCAAACTATTTTCAAAAGCATTTTTTGGTTTCTTTAGTTCATAAGTTTGAGAATCGCATTCTTTCTCAGAATCTTTAGGATGTTGTTTTTTTTCCCCCTTGTTCTGTAGTATCAATTTTTTCCATCATCCTCATGTTATTTTGAGTTTTTTGTTTAGTTACTTTTCAAAACAACTTCTTGAATCTGCAAATGGAGAGCTCCTTGATACGCTCGCCTCTGTCCCAATTCCCTTTGTCTGTGGACTGTCTTTATTGGAAAGAAATGAGACTTCTTCCTTCTCCCACTCCTTGACTCTGTTGGGAAAAATGTCCACCCCTTATGTGTACAACTGTCATCTCCTTCGCAAGCTTACCCTCCCACCACCACAAAAAAACACACTGTTTATGAAGACCACAGTTCCCAGAATTCAGTGCATGATGCCAGACCTTCTCTATAGCTACCTAATACTGATATATTGTTTTCCTGGGAACTCTGGTTTCCTTACTGCATATAGAACAGAAACAAGATGGGAAATGTGGAGAAAAAGAAAAGAAGACAACAGTCCAAATACCTCCTGAGTTACAGCACTTATAAGAGAGATTGCATCTGGATTTCTGGTTATTACAAACCATGCACTTTCTATCTAGTAGAAGACTATGTGGCAGGTGAACCACTTCTTTCATTTTTCAACACAGTTCATTTTTTGTAGCAGTAGAAAATCCTAGGCTCTGGCAGTTTGTGATGTAAGTTTTGGTGGTGTAAATTTTCATCATCTTCTATTTCCTTCATTCAAATGTAATGGACACTTTGATAAAGGCAGCGTTAGGATCCATGGACGAGGCACCATTGTAAACTGGAACCTGAGTGATTTTTAAAATTGCCCTAGATAAGGGAGCCATACAAACTGTTTCTATAGCTCTACCCTTGGGCCTGTCAGCCTGGGTGGTCCTGTTTTAACTGTTGGTATTTAATTATTGATGATTTACTGACACAAGTCGTGGAAGCCTTAGGGAAAATGAATTCTGACGTGCTAGTTTCTTCAGATGAATCTTCTTTGAGGTTTAAGTGTCCTTCTAAGTAATATAGTGAGGCAGGATTTAGGGGGCCATTTCAAATACTGCCTCGCAAAGTCAGC
Organism: Symphalangus syndactylus; assembly: GCF_028878055.3. Classification (NCBI taxonomy): domain Eukaryota; kingdom Metazoa; phylum Chordata; class Mammalia; order Primates; family Hylobatidae; genus Symphalangus; species Symphalangus syndactylus. The sequence continues at coordinate 25,793,629 of NC_072424.2, read as the reverse complement.
CACAGCGTAAGTGCCTACTATATGCTCTGGACAGAATGAACCTTATTAAAGGGCCAAGTTCTTTCATAGTTTTCATGTAACCCATTGATGTGTTTCTTTTCACACGTTATTTCCTCTTGAACATCACTGGTTTCATGGTGTTTTTCTAAGGCTTCTGAAAGGTACTACAAACTATGTATGTAGACAGGATTGAACTCCACCAAAAGGTGGAATTTTTCTTTAGGGGCACTGTGCCATCAAAACTAAGCTGGTGCCCAAATGCCTCCCTTTAGAGCTTGCTGCCTTGATCATGCAGCTGTGCTGTCTCCTCAGATGCTCTGTGGGCACTGCTGTAACTTGTTCCCTCAGCTCTGCTGAGTGTGGCATAATCAGATTTCTTGCTGAGAATCGGTGAATGGAGGGGTAGAGGGGAGCCAAGGCTAGATCCTGGAGGACTTTAGGAAGCTGCAGATCACATCAGAGAGCCTGGATAGGCAAGGATCAAATCAAACTTCACCACATCAACAAAACAGGCCTAGGTATACTACAACTTTTTTTTTTTTTTTTGAAGACGGAGTTTCGCTCTGTCGCCTAGGCTGGAGTGCAGTGGCATGATCTCGGCTCACTGCAAGCTCTGCCTCCTGTGTTCACGCCATTCTCCTGCCTTAGCCTCCCAAGTAGCTGGGACTACAGGCTCCTGCCACCACGCCCAGCTAATTTTTTGTATTTTTAGTAGAGATGGGGTTTCACCATGTTAGCCAGGATGGTCTCGATTTCCTGACCTCATGATCCATCCGCCTTGGCCTCCCAGAGTGCAGGGATTACAGGTGTGAGCCACTGTGCCCAGCAACTTTTTTTTTTTTAAGCAACAATTTTGCTTTAATAGGACTTGAAAATTTTCACCCAGTTTTGCTTTAGGGAAAAATGTATCAACAATATGTCTTGTCAAGATATTATTTTGTAACATTTTCAGGATGAAACCCATCTCTGGGCACTGGGGTTCTTTCTTGGTGCACACCTGCCTCGTTGATCAAGTTCTCTGGCTTTTATTATTTCTGCTTGCAAATAGAGATGCATAACAGCCAGCCTCAGAAGAAGGAAGGGCTGATTTCATCAGCATGACTAAAGCTGACAGAGTACTTGAGAGGATCTGGCAGGGTACTGCGGGACATCTTGGCCTTGCAGATCTGTGAGGAGAAGGAAATGGGCACAGCCCTACAGACATGAACCGATGGACATGATATGGAACCATCCTGGCCAGTGACCAAGTCTTTTTTTTTTTTTTTTAAAGACTGGGTCCTGCTCTGTCACCCAGACTGGAGTGCAGTGGTGCGATCTCAGCTCACTGCAACCTCTGCCTCCCAGGTTTAAGCGATTCTCCTGCCTCAGCCTCCCGAGTAGCTGGGATTACAGGCATGTGCCACCATGCCCGGCTAATTTTTGTATTTTTAGTAGAGATAGGGTTTCACCTTGTTGGCCAAGCTGGTCTCGAACTCCTGACCTCAGGTAATCTGCCCACCTCAGCCTCCCAAAGCGCTAGGATTATATTTGTGAGCCCCCATGACTAGCCAAGTCCTCTTCTTCTCATTTTTATTACAGAAATAGTAACATCAAAGCAAAAGAAAACTTTTTTTTAAAGAAAAGGAAAAAAAATCACTCCCAACACCATAACCTACTGCATCTACAATGATCTCTCCCCTCCTTTTTTTTAGTTTTTACTTTTTATTCATCTGTTGACATTTTTCTTCAATATGGCTCTAATTGTAGTGTAACCAATTTTAAGTTCTGCCTTTTTGTTGTTAACATTGCAGCTTGTACTGCTAATATCAATTTTTTTCTTTTTCCTTTTTTTTTTTGGAGTTTTGATCTTGTTGCCCAGGCTGGAGTGCAGTGGCGCGATCTCGGCTCACTGCAACCTCCACCTCCTGGGTTCAAGCCATTCTCCTGCCTCAGCCTCCCCAGTACCTGGGATTACAGGCGCGTGCCACCACACCCAGCTAATTTTTTTTTTTTTTTTTGTATTTTTAGTAGAGATGGGGTTTCATCATGTTGGCTAGGCTGGTCTCAAACTCCTGAGCTCAGGTGATCCACCCGCCTCAGCCTCCCAAAGTACAGGGATTACAGGCATCAGCCACCATGCCCGGCCTACTAATGTCAATTTTTCATAGTTATTATAGCTATTGTAGTTAGTGGGTGTTTTAAAAATCAAGTTATTATGACATATATGGAGGCTCAGGAAAGCCCAGCAGTGTGTGGTTGACATTAATTGGTTTTCACAAAATAAAAGGGCTGCCTCTAGCATGTCCTTAGAGCTCCTCAGCCTGGTATTTAAGAGCACTCTCAGTTTTGACAACTGGGTACTGAGAGTTATTTGTACCTTTTACAGTGTCCATCCAAACCACTTGCATATATTAATTTTAATGTGTTTGATGATAATATTGATGACAAAAATGTATGTATAAGCAGAGCAGGCAAGTCACTCTGGTAGGGAAAAGTGCAGTGAATTCCAGAAATAGCCCCACTTTTCCCAAGGTATTCGCTAACTGACTGGAAGGTTATACTGAACTTGGGTTAAGGCTCCATGCATTGTCTTCATCAGATGTCAGTGCTTGGAAATGTCATCAGTAACAGTCACGTGCACCTACCTGGTCATATGTTAACCAAGTGAAATGTGTCTCCACCTTGCACAAAGCACCGAGAGGCAGCCTCTGCATTCCAGAGGTCAGGAGGAGGGCCGGAGGGAAGGGTGGTTTTGGAGCTGACTCCAGGAGACATGGGTGGGGCGCCTTGGTAGGAGGTGCTGGACAGCCAGGGGGCAGCATGGGAGCATTTTGTCTGTGATGAAGGAGGACAGAATTGGAAGAGGGGGATAAACGAAAACGTCACCATTCTTCCTGAGCCCAGCCCTGGGGAGGATGATGGATGACTTTTTGTCATCTTTTGTATTTCCTAGAGGGCAGCTAAAACAGAATCTCTCCACTGAGACCAGAGGTTGAAAACTGGAAGTCTGTGGGCCACAAGTGGCCTGCAGAATTTTTTTCTTTTGCTCTGCACAGTTTTTTTTTAATTAAGTTATTATTTACATACAACAAAATTCACCCATTTTAACTGTAGAGTTGGATGTCTGTTGGTATGCATATGCAGCTGGGTTGCCTTGTTCTACCACCACACATCAAGATATAGAACAGTTTCCTTACTTCAGAAGTTTCCTCCTACCCCTTTGCATTCAAATCTCTTTCCCCACCCTGCCACAGAGAGCCACTGATCTGCTTCCTGACATTAGAGTTTTGCCTTTTCTAGAATTTCATGTAAATGGAATTATACAGTGTGTCATCTTTTGTATACGACTTCTTTCACTTGCATAGAGCTTTTGAAATTCATCCATGTGGTTGCATATGTCACTATTTCATTCCTTTTAATTGCTGAGTAATATTCCAGAGTGGGGGTATACTACAATTTATTTATCTATTCACCAGTAGATGAATGTGTAGGTTGCTTCCAGTTTGGGGCTATTATAAATAACGCTGCTGTGAATATTTGTGTATATATCTTTTTGCGGACATAGGTGTTCGTTTCTCTTGGTAAATACTTAGGAGTAGGATTGATGGGTCATATGGTAAGTATATGTTTAATTTTATAAGAACCTGTCTGATTGTTCCCAAAGACACTGAACCATTTTGCAGTCCCATAACCATAGATGAGAGTTCTGGTTGCTCTGCATCATTGCTCTTAAAGCATCCAAACACTCAGAACCCATTAAAGGGCCACATGGCCTCCAACTCACCCCAGTTCCTATTTAACCTATTTTCCTCATTTACATTACCCACCTGTCACCTGTAGGTTTGTGACCTGTGCCATTGAGCAACTTTATGCCCCATAGTATATAGCAGGGCGTGACAGTTAAGAGCAGGGTCTATGGAGATTCTCGGTTGGAATCTCCATCTTGCCATTTATAAGCTGTCACTTTGGACTTCCCTCTGAATTCGCTTCTTCATCTGTAAAATGGTAAAAACACCTTATTTATTAGCTGGCTAGTTGTAAAAATGAAAAATACAGTGCATGTGAAGCACCCATCACAGGACTGGGCCTGTAGAAAAGGTACAATAGATGGTACCTGTTCGTATCCATGCAATAGCCCCATGATTCTCTGTTAAATGTGTGTGCATCAGAGTCACCTGCACAGATTTTTTAAAAACATAGCCCCTGCCCTAGCCATAGGTGCCCCTGCCCCAGCCCTCCTTCAGAATGAGAACTTCCTAGGCTGGGCCTGTGCATGTGCATTGTTTAAAAGTCCCATAGTTCGGGTGAGGTGGCTCACACCTGTAATCCCAGCATTTTGGGAGGCCAAGGCAGGCGGATTACTTGAGGCTAGGAATTCAAGAACAGGCTGGCGAAACCCTGTCTCTACTAAAAATACAAAAAAATTAACCAGGCATGGTGGCGTGTGCCTGTGCTCCCAGCTACTTGGGAGGCTGAGGTGAGAAAGTCTCTTGAACACGGGAGGTGTAGGTTGCAGTGAGCCAAGACCGTGCCACTGCACTCCAGCCTGGGCAACAGAACGAGACTCTGCCTCAAAAATAAATAAATGAAAGTTCCACAGATAATTGGTATGAGCAGCCTTGACCTACAACTGTTGGATGGGAAAATGTAGCAAGGAACCCTACGTTCTAAACTCAGTTCTACTGCCAACTAGCTGTGTGACTTTGGACAGATCACTTAATCTCTCTGAGAGAGCTAGTTTAGTTGAGATATGGCTGTAGCAAATTTGGTCTGTCACAATTATTAGGTTCTTCTTGGTGGACAGTGGCTACATTTCAAGGCAGACGAATTGGAGGTGGTTGAGGGCTATGCCTGTATCCCAAGTGATATATCCAAATGAAAGCAAATCTCAGCCTGGATTCGGGCATACATAGAAATATGAGTTGGCAGGCATGCACAAAACCATCACTCAGCATGTCCAATAGGCCCAATGAAGTCCTGTCCTCTTTCCTGATGGGAGGGTACATTGACAGCAACTTGCATGGAAGGTTCACTTGAGGCAGATGTGAGACTGTGTAGCAATGGGAGTTGGCTAACCTTCTAGTCAAAGTCACATGGTAAAATCCTCCTTTGAATGGATGGATGGATACAGGACTAAACCAAAATCTGAATTCAAGGACACCATTCAGGGGGACTCAGTTGGGGTCACTGCATTCTGATAATCTTTCTATGCATGCTGTGGAAGTGCGAGTGACACTATTTCAAGCCAGTCCACATATCTTCAATACTGCTTCTAATGTCTTAATAATTATTAGTTATGCTAATTAAGAGTAACTAATTAATAAGATAAAGATAGCTGCCAGACATGTATGAGCTGCCTCTGGAATGTGGCTTTTCATTAGTCTTTTAAATGTTACTAAACACCTTTGAAATGTATATTCCCATTAGCCCACTTCGGTTACAAACTCACCACCCTAGAGTGTAGATTGAAACTAACTAATGCACATATATATGTCTCCCTATCTGTGCAGAAGTACTTTAAACTTAATTACAGACGGTATAACAGTTGATTTCTGGGGTTCCATCCAAACTTAAGATTCCACAATTCTACAAATGAAGGGTCCTAGTAAATGTACTTGTTTCTCAGCACAACTTCTCATCCTTCTGTCTGCTCTTTCTGGAAGCCTCTGAATCCCCCAGGCCATGTCAGTGTCTTTCCCCTCCCTGTACCTTGGTGGAAGCACACACCTCTTTCATGGCATCTTATTTCAGGCCCAGAAACATGCACTGAGGATTCCAGCCTTTGTAAAATGGCATCTCTTTTGATTTACCCACACTGACCTGCCTTATTTCCCAGATGTCAATGATTTGAGTAGTACCATCACCATTTTTATTGCGGGGAGGTTGGGAGGGCATACCTACCTGCCTGACACCTATATTATTTTTCTTTTAAATTGGCACAATTTCTTCTTCTTTAGCTTTATCACACAGAATATTGCCCATGGTTTTAATGTGCTAGATATGCATTTTTTCACACATTAAAATAGTTGCATAACTAAATATCTGAAATAAAATGTTAAAAGTAAGTAATAATGTGCGTGCTGCCTAAAATCAGCTCTCATTTCTCCAGTGGTCTGCACACATCACAGTGGGAACCATTGCTGCGCTGGCCTTGGCGGGTTCCTTGCCCATCTCCCCACCAGACAGTGAGTCCCTGGAGGACAGGGATGAGCTTTCATCTCTGCCTCACCGTGTCAGTAAATCTGGTGCCTGGTGCATAATATGCATTCAATAAATGTTTGATGAATGAATGTCTCTCTCACGAGCACAAGTGAAATACCACAGCAAACACAAATATCTGCTATTTTCTCTCACTTTAATTCCCAACCTCTGATAAACTCTTAAGTACTCAAACATGGAATCAAAACATAAATAAGTACCAAACATGTGTAAGTGAAGTACAGCCCATTTCTCTACCTCTTAAAACTTTTTTATTAAGTAATTGTTATTTATTTAGTTCCCCTAATGTTAAGGGGAAAGAAGTTAAATTATTTAAAATTGTAAATAATTCTTTAAAAATAACTTAACTGGCTGGGCACGGTGGCTCATGCCTGTAATCCCAGCACTTTGGGAGCCCGAGGCAGGCAGGTTGCCTGAGGTCAGTAGTTCGAGACCAGCCTGGCCAACGTGGTGAAGCCCCATCTCTACTAAAAATACAAAAATTAGCCAGGCGTGGTGGTGGGCACCTGTAATCCTAGCTACTGGGGAGGCTGAGGCAGGAGAATCTCTTGAACCCAGGAGGCGGAGATTGCAGTGATCCGAGATTGCACCATTGCACTCCAGTCTGGACAACAAGATTGAAACTCTGTCTAAAAAATAAATAAATAAGTAAATAAAAATAAAAATAACTTATCTGACGCCAGGCTTAAGGCACCTTCACCATGTAAAATGTAAAGATCTTGAAGAACTGTAACTTCCGAGTTGAAAATGGTGCATGAACAAAAGCAGTGATCAAATTATTGTCTCAGTTTCCCAAAGGAAGCACAAAAAGTAAATTAAAAGGCCCTAGTTGCTCTTCCTCAGTGGTGACTGACCCAAGAAAAATATGCACTTGGAGAAATAAAAGGCAATTCTGGCCCAAGAGCCTGTACACATTCAGAGTCTCCATGGGATCACTGTGCCCTCAGTCTTTGTCCCACTGTGGAATAAGGCATTCCTGATCCAAAACTTAAAATATTTTATCTGTTTTAATGCCAGGCTCGGTGGCTCACCCCTGTAATCCCAGCACTTTGGGAGGCCAAGGTGGGCAGATCACAAGGTCCAAAGTTCGAGACCAGCCTGGCCAATATGGTGAAACACTGTCTCTATTAAAAATACAAAAATTAGCCAGCTTGGTGGCACATGCCTGTAATCCCAGCTACTCGGGAGGCTGAGGCAGAAGAATCACTTGAACCCTGGAGGCGGAGCTTGCAATGAGCTGAGATCGCTCCACTGCACTCCAGCCTGGACGACAGAGTGATACTCCATCTCTCTCTCTCTCTCTCTCTCTCTCTCTCTCTATATATATATATATATATATATATATATATTCTGTTTTAATCTGGACTGCCCTTCCCATCTCCCTCTCCACCCCAAAAGCCTTAAAGCTCCTTGAGGGCAAGGGGCTGAAGCTTATTTTGCTTGTGCCTTACTAGTTCCTGGAACAGAATGGACACTCAGGAAGTATTTGGATGGATGGATGGATGGATGGATGGATGGATGGATGGATGGATGGACAGACTAATGAATAAAAGAACAGATGAGCTATGACATTGATTTACATGAAGCTTGATGACTTACCTTTCTGCATTTTAGTAAAGATCTGGAAGGAAACACATTTAGGAGAGAACTCTAATGTCTGGAAGCATGCCTATGAATGGCAGAGTTAGTCTCTTTATTTGGGGTGATTTTTTACTTCTAACCTCCTTTAAACAAAGTTTGACAATTCAGTCTCAAAAAAAAAAATTTATTCAATCTGAGTTGGTCTCAGAAAGCAAATGTTCCAGCTGGGCGTGGTGGATCAAGCCTGTAATCCCAGCAGTTTGGGAGGCGGAGGTGGGCAGATCACCTGAAGTCAGGAGTTCGAGACTAGCCTGGCCAACATAGTGAAACCCCATCTCTACTAAAAATACAAAAATTAGCCAGGCATGGTGGTGGGCACCTGTAATCCCAGCTACTCAGGAGGCTGAGGCAGGAGAATCACTTGAACCTGGGGGGCAAAGGTTGCAATGAGCTGAGATCACACCACTGCACTCCAGCCCAGGTGACAGAGTGAGACTCTGTCTCCTAAATAAACAAATAAATAGCAAATGTTCCAAAGTAAACCAGTTGACTGATAGGTATAGATTCATCTTCCATTTGTTGGATGCCCTTTAAATTATGTGGGAAATGGAACACATGAAATTTTTTTTGAGCTTTGTCTTTCTATTAATTTCCAAAAGTGAAAAGTGCAAGTTTAGAAAAACATTTATCTTACCATAGTACCTACCTTGAACTTTGCTGCATAGTATATACTATTTTTATTTCTGATTGAAGCATTTGCATTTAATTACTTAAAGCATTTAAAAAGTTCAATATGGCCGGGCGCGGTGGCTCATGCCTGTAATCCCAGCACTTTGGGAGGCCGAGGCGGGAGGATCACGAGGCCAGGAGATCAAGACCATCCTGGCTAACACGGTGAAACCCTGTCTCTGCTAAAAATACAAAAAAATTAGCCGGGCGTGGTGGCGGGCGCCTGTAGTCCAGCTACTCCAGAGGCTGAGGCAGGAGAATGGCGTGAACCTGAGAGGTGGAGCTTGCAGTGAGCCGAGATTGCACCACTGCACTCCAGCCTGGGCGACAGAGCGAGACTCCGTCTCAAAAAAAAAAAAAAAAAAAGAAAAAAAGTTCAATATTTCTAATTTGAGGGTTGATTAATTCCACTAGCATTAGTAAGAAACATTGGGTATAAGGAAAAGGGCATATGTATTTACATAAATAAAAAGCATCTAATTAAGCCTTCAAATGATATTTTTTTAAAGGGTAAGATATAAAGATAAAAAAAAAGGGTTGGTTTATTTGCATTGATTTTGCTTTTTCCCATAATTGCTGAGGATATTATGTTCATAAAAAGGGAAGGAGTGCTAACTTCAGGAGGCAATTGTTCAGTGTCAGGCTGGGACATTGTGACTGTTCTCTAGCTTACTTTAAATACACTTATTTACTCTTGCAAATATGGCGCCAGTTGATTATGGATAGTTCCTTCTTACACTGGAATCCTGGGAGGCTCATTCCAGGAAAGGTACAAAGCTCAAGGCAGCAGAAATGCACATTGCAGATGCACTGCATGCCCAGTGGACAAGCACTGTCCTCAGCTTGCCCTCACCCAAGCAGCCCTGGAGTGGACACACCCAGGGTTGTGAAATCAAGAAAACTTACACCTTCAGGAACCTTTTTACTCCACACGTGACCCATCCACTGAGGTTCATGATGGTTACTTCAGACAAAAAGCAGAGGAGGTTAAAATTATGTTTCTAATCATTTTTCCTGTCCTCTGAAAAGTTTGATGAAACGTGTAAGTTGTTATGTAAGATTTGCTAAGCACCTTATTACTCTACAGAACATTGTACAAAGTGCGCTAGGGAGAAATTTTTTACAAAAAGAGCTTTCCTTTACAATGCCTCCAAGGTATTTTGTTTACTGAGTATGCCATGTCTACAGAAAAATGTAATTAGGGAGAATTATTATATATATATATGCACATGAGCACATCCGGGGAAATTCAGAAGTTTATCTCAAGGACTGTATCTCCATCAGAGCTACTTATCTCATTCTATTTTCTATAAAGTGGAATGTGTTTGATGCCTGTTTGACTTAAGACTAGGGGCCTTCAGTGAAATTGACCTGACTAACAGTTCTAGCTGGTTCTGAGGACTGGGAAAGCACACTGTCTTCTTTATAGATTTTCCCCTAACCAGTGAAATTTACAGAATGTTTTATAATTTTTGTAGCATAAGTCTTAATTCCTGAGTCTGGTTTGCATGCATTTCAAGACTAACCTAAGTGAAATTGTTTCAGATTTCAAGATGTGTTTAGTACTGATGGAATATAGATTGTCTACATTCTGTATCCATTTTTGCACTGTTACAAAGTAAAATGTCTTAATATTGAAGAAACGTGGGATTGCCAAAATGAATTCTCTCACCGGGCTATTTGTTTTGGTCAAAATAAAACTATTAAGCATAAACTAAGAAAACCTATGAGCAACTTTCCTCTGTTATTTCCTTGGTCAGATTCTGTTTTCTTTGTTTTCTTAATTTGGGCTGAGTCTTCGAGAAGAAAAAATAATCACCATCACTTTGTCAGTGTGCACTCTGGAATTTGTTTAAGCAAAGAGTCAGGTCATAGCAGCCAGAAACCATGCTTTTTCTGCTGAGGAATTGTATTTCCTTGAGTATGTACTGAGCTGTGTGAAGAAATCATTAAGTGACACAAGTGAACAGGAAAAGAGAAGTATTCAAAAATTCTATGACCTCTGCTACAAAGGTGGCTGGCAGAAGACACTAGCTTTAATTGTGTGTTTTCCTCTTGCCAGTTTTATTCAATAAAGCATTCCATGATCTTGAAGCAAAAGGTGATTGGGAAGGCAATATTTTTATTCTAATGGTATATCAGTTTTTCTTTATTCAGAATAATCAGAAATATTTTCCTAGGTATAGTGAAATAGTACTTACACATAAATTATTCTGTTAAGCAGGAAAAGCCATATTAATTAGTACTGTGTGAGAAGTGGAATTGAAACACAAACTTGCAGATCTTTTGCTTTTCTTCTGTTCTTTTTTTTTTTTTTTTCCAGACAGGGTCTTGCTCTGTCACCCAGGCTGGAGTGCAATGGCGCTATCTCGGCACACTGCAACCTCCACCTCCCAGGTTCAAGTGATCCTCTTGCCTCAGCCTCCCAAGTAGCTGGGACTGTAGGTGCATGCCTCCACACCCGGCTAATTCTGTTCTTGGTATTTTCTTTTTTTCTTTCTTTCTTTTTTTTTTTTTTTTTGAGAGAGTGTTTAGCTCTTGTTGCCCAGGCAGTACAATGGCGCTATCTCAGCTTACCGCAACTTCTGCCTCCCGGGTTCAAGCAATTCTCCTGCTGCAGCCTCCTGAGTAGCTGGGATTAGAGGCATGCGCCATCATGCCCAGCTAATTTTGTATTTTTAGTAGAGACAGGGTTTCTCCATGTTGGTCAGGCTGGTATCAAACTCCCGACCTCAAGTGATCCGCCCACCTCGGCCTCCCAAATTGCTGAGATTACAGGAGTGAGCCACCACGCCCAGCCTTGTTCTTGGTATTTTTAAAAAGAGTGTGTAATTATATCCATTACCAGTGGAGAAATGAATGGGCTTAAATAGCTTTACTGGTTTATTTTGTTGATAGCTTTGTTCCATAACAAGAAAATAAAATAGAAGATAGCTGCCTGAAATTTTGTTTCTCTGTATTAGCATTTACGTGTGTGTGTGTGTGTGTGTATTCTTCATCCTGTAGAAAAGCATTAATAGCACATTCTGGGTTTTGTCTACTTTTATTCTTTTTTAAGTGACATCCAGGGTTGTGTATTTATATTTTAAACTAAGCAAATCTATTTGCTTTGGAATGGAAGCCTACAGCAGCAATGTGATTCATAATGTAACATAAGCTAAAATATTCAGCAAATAGTGTCAGATATACCTTAAAGCCAGCCTCTATCACATGTTGCTATCAATAAGAACTCTAGGAATCCCTGTTCTTAGTGCAGTGATATGTATATTTTAAAATTGAAAACAAAAAGCCGAATCCTAGCTGTGGGAAAGGAACCCTGAGTCTGTGGGCTACGCGGCTTCTCAGACCTTGAGACTTGGGTAATATGTCACTGCATCTTCCGAACACTGCATATTGTCTCACTGTGTATTCAGTGTGGTTTGCCCCTCGTTTCTCACTGTTGCCTCCCTACATATGGAGTGTACCCCAGTTTTTGCTTACACTAGCAGAAGAGCACTATATCTTTTGGAAACTATAGACATAAATCCTTAGTGATGAAACCAAGACAGGAAAAAAGAATTCTAGCTTCAGTTTTTTTAAGTTTAATAATTTATTGTGTTAAGTTAGGACAACACTGAGCTATTGCTTAGCAACACTGGATTAGGGAGAAAATAATTTAAGCTCCCAAATGAGAAACACTTGTAATCGAATATGCTCTAACACTTGCTTTACCACATGGCTTAACACCCTTCTGCTCACACATGGTTAAACACGTTTGAACTGATGTTTTAACACCCGTCTCACACATCTTTATGCCCTTTGTTCACATATGCTGGAACACATGCTTTGACACCCTGTGTGCACTCATTGTTGAACACAGGCAGAGTATTGTCTAGAGTTTGATCTTCCAGAGGTTCATTGGTGAGTAGCATTCCATCTAAGATTGGTGCCTAATAAAGTCACAGCTCCTTCTGCTAGATGATGTCCACACTTGCATTCCTTCAGTCCACCAGAGAAGAAAATCCTCACGGAGATGACCACAGCTATGGTCCTCCGTAGCTACCACACCCCTGAGTAGTGGCCTGTTCAAGTGTTCCAGCAGATGGGTGTGTCATGTCACAAAGTATTGTTTTCCACCCCAGCCAATTCACTTGTATTTTCCCAAACTGCCAAGCTCTAAAGTCTTAACTCATGACCAGATGTAGAGTTGAAATGATTTCATATTCTCTTTCATCTTACTTGGTAATTTCAGCATAGATGGCAGTTGCCATCACTTTAGGCAAGCTAACTACCTCCTCCTCACTCTGCCTAGACCTGTCATTGGTGGTATCTTAGCTCAGGCTGCTATAACAGAATTCCACAGACGGGGTGGCTTAAACAAGGGACATTTGTTTCTCACAGTTCTGGAGGTTGGGAAATTCAAGATCAAGGTGCTGGCAGATCTGCTGTCTGGTAAGGACCCATTTCCTGGTTTATAGATGGTTGTCTGCTCATTGTATCCTCACATGGAGGAGAGCTGAGAAAAATAGTAGTTCTTAATTCAAGTTAGAATTCAATGGTGATATTAACCTACATTTAAACCGTGGTTTATAGTTTATAAAATGTGTTTTAGCCATCTTTTTGGATCCTTCTCAGAACACTGGGAGGAGCCGGGCATGGTGGCTCACGCCTATAATCCCAGCACTTTGGGAGGCCAAGGTGGGCGGATCACGAGGTCAGGAGATCGAGACCATCCTCACCAATATGGTGAAACCCCATCTCTACTAAAAATACAAAAATTAGCTGGGCGTGGTGGCACATGCCTGTAATCCCAGCTATTTGGGAGGCTGAGGCAGAATCGCTTGAACCCAGGAGGCGGAGGTTGCAGTAAGCTGAGATTGTGCCATTGCACTCCAGCCTGGGCAACAGAGCAAAACTCTGTCTCAAAAAAAAAAAAAAGACCGGGAATGGTGGCTCACACCTGTAATCCCAGCACTTTGGAAGACCAAGGCGGGTGGATCACGAGGTCAGGAGTTCAAGACCAGCCTGGCCAAGATGGTGAAATCCCATCTCTACTAAAAATACAAAAATTAGCCAAGTATGGTGGCAGGCACCTGTAATCCCAGCTACTCGAGAGGCTGAGGCAGAGAATTGCTTGAACCCAGGAGGCGGAGGTTGCAGTGAGCCAAGATCGTGCTACTGCACTCCAGCCTGGGTAACAGAGCGAGACTCCATCTCAAAACGAAAACACTGGGAGGTAAAACATTATCCCCATCTTACAGATAGACATGCTAAGACCCAGACATCTTAAGAACTCTGCCAAAAATTACATAGCTAGTAGGTAGTGAGATTGGATGTTATTGGTCCCTTGATACCTAAATCAGTGTTTTTCCTGCTATGTCACAAGGGTAAGTACTGTAAGATGTACAAGAAAGTCCAGAAATAGCCCTTCCCATCAAAGAGCTTATTGAAAAGGAAAGATACTTACAAATGAAAAATAACTCCAATCTGTTGACCACTAACTATGAGCTAGTCCTCTACTAGGCATTTTATAATGAATCATCTTTCTTGATCTTCACAACTCATTTGACAGGTGAGGAAACTAAGGCCTAAAATGCCTAATAAACATACTCTGCATCAAAGAACTAATAAATATCAGAGCTAGAATTTGAATGCAAGCCTGATTCTGAATAAAACCCATACCTTTAGCCATTACTCATGTTGACTTCCAACCAACAATAATAAATGAGTTCCTAGATAAACCATAGCTATTGTATAAGTCAAGTTTGGATGAAGTATACTCTTCCCCTAATCATTCCTGGTTATGGTACTTTGTGATTGATTTTTTAAAAATGTTTAACATTATGAAGGGAATAAATATAACAAGACGTAAAAGTCACAGATATGATATGAAAGCATTTGTAAATTAAATCCAAGTTTCATCCGTTCCACCACTTTGGTTAAATGCAAGGTCATAAAATGTGCTACCCTGGCTAAATCTTCATGGAAATTTGATTTTACAGGTAACTTGTGCTCACGATTATCAGAAGAGAGGAATCATTTCTCTTCTGTGGGTTTTAGGTTGCAAAGAGAGTTAATGGATGCTAAATTAAATTATTTGAAAATAAGTTGTATCTCATTGACTGGACCCTAAAGGGTCATTTTTGAGCAAACTATATAATGAAGGATACCCTTGAGTTTGGTGAGTCTAAACGGCATTTTTCATAATTGTATGTTAATAACTCCAGCTATTTTTGTAGCTGGCTTTAAAGGTAATTTAAAGGTGACTGAAATCCTTGAACTAACTTTCCATGTTAAATTGGTTTGGACCCAGATGCAGAAACCAACAACTAGACCATTTAAACACAGAACAAGATCAGCCAGGAATAGCAACACTTGGATGACTGACTTGTGAATGTAAGCAGGAATTAGCGATTACTTCGAATGGCTGGAAGATCCCAGAGGGAAATTTGGGGGGGCTCTTCATTCTGTTTTGTCCTGAAAACAGAATTGCTCATACAAATATCTGGCAACATCCAAACACAGGTGCAGATTTGGAATGTATAAAGCCTCATGTTGGTTTCTTTGTGTTTTCACTGAATTTCACTATGTTGAGGCTCAAGATCAAATGATTGGTAGTATTTGCCAAATTTCCAAACCTCTAAGCACAAAATCCTCAGCCTTCATTTCTTCGTTTGCCTGGAAATCTAGGTAGCACTGAGCCAAAAGCAGAAGTTATGAAGTGAGATTATACTTGATTAGGAACAAAAAAAGTCCTGCATTCAGAAATGCAGATGTGCACAGCAGTCCTAGGGGAATGTTGGTATTTGATCTCTGAGTCTTAAAGGTTCATGTTCCCAAGGTTAAGAAATGCGGAGAGCCAACTTTTATTAGTAACTAATGCTGAAATTACTCTGGAGATTCTAGAAGTATTACATTACAAATCACTCAGCTTTAGAAATCCTACATCTAGTGAGTTACAAGTATCACTGTATGAGAGAAAGGGGCAGTAAGTGAAGGGCGTCATTCATAAACTTAATTTCTACTCTTGCAGCATGATCATGGGTATACTGTGTGAGAGTTTTCATTTCAGTGAGAAAGGAAAAAGGAGCATACGAAGTCCATGAGTCAGGACCCCAGCTGAAAGAAGCAGGAAGCAAAGGCCTCCTTGTGTAGGTGGACTTTGTGTAGGGCTGTGGAGTGCAGCAGTCCAACCTGGGTTGCAATATCTTCCTCCTTTTCTAATAGTATCTAACTTCGTGACCTGGGGCAAGTTCCTTATTTATTGAGCAAGCCTTCCATTTTGATGAAAGCTAAAGCCTGGGTATTCATAAAATGATACCCTTCAACAAACATGGAACCTACAGCCATCTATGAAAAAGATACAGATAGCAGACATTTCACTTCAAGGGGAGAACCTTAATAGCACCAAATTCAGGATTCGTTTAAAGCATTACTCTGTCACATAGTGCCCTGATTTTTTTGTTTGTTCGTTTGTTTGTTTGTTTTCAGACAGAGTCTTGCTCTGGTGCCCAGGCTGGAGTGCAGTGGCACAATCTCGGCTCACTGAAACCTCCACCTCCCAGGTTCAGGTGATTCTTGTGCCTCAGCCTCCCGAGTAGCTGGGATTACAGGCATGTGCCACCACACCCAGCTAATTTATTTTTTATTTCTATGAGCCAGAGTCTCGCTCTGCCGCCCAGGCTGAAGTGCAGTGGTGTGATCTCGGCTCACTGCAATCTCTGCCTATGGGTTCAAGCAATTCTCATGCCTCAGCCTCTGAAGTAGCTGGGATTACAGGCACATGCCACCACACCTGGCTAATTTTTGTATTTTTGGTAGAGATGGGATTTTACCATGTTGGCCAGGCTGGTCTTAAACTCCTAGGCTCAATGGATCCACCCACCTTGGTCTACCAAAATGCTGGGATTATAGGTGTGACCCACCACGCCTGGCTGTGCCCTATTTTTTAACCTTAATAAATTATATTACTTTAGTAGGTATCTGGGTACTCTCTAGTATTAACTAATTGGGCCTCCTTTTTGGCTAGACCATTCTTATTTTAAACTCAGTAGTGATCTGATTTTTTTAATCAATGACTTTAATTCCAACAACAAAGAAAAGGTGGATAAATCTGTCTTGGTTACAGTAATAAGCTGTTAAAGGCAAAATTATACTTTTCATACTTTTCACCAATAATGTCCACTACTAAATGTATTTTTTTTATTGCGAGATTGATTTGCCCTTGATATGTATTGATAAGTGTTTTCTTTATAAATGAAATCCATTTAAATCATTACACTTTGGGAAGAGTTTTTAAACTGATCAGAATGCATGATCTTAAAAATATTTCTGGGCCAGGCGCGGTGGCTCACGCCTGTAACCACAGCACTTTGGGAGGTCATGGCGGGTGGATCACTTGAGGTCGGGAGTTCAAGACCAGCCTGACCAACATGGAGATACCCCATCTCTACTAAAAATACAAAATTAGCCAGGCATGGTGGCACATGCTTGTAATCCCAGCTACTCGGGAGGCTGAGGCAGGAGAATCGCTTGAACCGGGAGATGAAGGTTACGGTGAGCTGAGATCATGCCATTGCACTCCAGCCTGGGCAACAAGAGCGAAACTCTGTCTCAAAAAAAAGATTGCTAAAATTTGGAATATGATGCATTATATATAATTAATGTACAGTATATGATTGTAAATGTATATTTTAAGTAGACAATATATAAGCAAAATATAGGAAAATGAAACATCACATATATATTATTTACATCACACCATAAATTCATATTCAGGTTGTAACATTTGAACAATTGCTACTTCACTCATCCTCACTAATGTTATTTTTCAGATCTTAGATTTTGATAGATGCACTGTAGAGTGTAGAATAATCATTATTTAGGTAGCTAAAAAATAGCTTGCCAAAACTAATAATGAAAGTTATTCAAGATGTTCTGTCAAAATCCTTTCCAATTAGTGTTGAGGTCTTGAAGGGCCAAGCTTAGCTTTTTATTAATATGTTAGGTTTATTAATGTATTTTGTGATATTTGCATAGTGTGACTGTCTAATACATCTCATGATATTGCATAATTACAGTACTTTTAATTCGTTATATCCCAGTCTTTTCTTCGGTCTTATTTAAAATTCAGAATTACTTCATAGTTTCATAACTAATCACTCATTAGGAAGCTGTGCCATGTACTTGAGGTTACCTCTAAGGCAATTCATATTAACAATAAACCAGAGAAATTCCTGGCTACTTGACTGTGATTGACCAATTTAAATATTTAAAGTCATCGTCTGACCCTTTGTCTAACCACTTACAGAAAATGAAATAAAGGTTGTGTATAAAATGGGAGAAAGAGAAGCCCTTTCAAATAGTCTTTTCTAAATGAAGAAAACTAGTTGTGCTGTAAGTAATCAAATTCTTAGATAACAATTATATATATATGACCCCACAGGGACAATATGTTATTTTCAAAATAGAGGGCCTGTTTTCTTTTTCTTTTTGCTTGTTACTTTTCACCAAGACATAGGCATTTTAGTGTGTCATTCTACAGTGGTCAAGTTCAGACTCATTGTTAATCATAATAATTATTATTTTAGATAGCTTTTGACTTGTTTTTGTCTTCTCCAAATGATGAGAAATTTAGACTGTTTTTAATGCCTTGCTTTACCCAGATAAGTGAACATGGCTAGAAATTACAGTGGTTCAACCACTTGTTTATTGAGGTGTTTGTTATGTATATTATTTAGATCTTGTCACACTCTCTAATTGGTAGTTGAATGATGTTAAAATTTGATCAGCATAATGCTGTGGCTATAGTAGTGTGATTTAACTAACATTCAATCTACATGATAAAAATGATGCCAGGTCCAGTAGGGATACAAAGATGATGGTGTTATGGATACCTCTTATGAGGTAATGAGATAATTAGGGTCTATTTTATTTTATTTTTAATTTACTTGTTTTTCAGAGGCAGGGTCTCACTCTGGCAATCCAGCCTGGAGTGCAGTGGCACAGTCGTAGCTCACTGCAACCTTCAATTCCTGGGCTCAAACAATCCTCCTGCCTCAGCCTCCCAAGTAGTAGGACTACAGGACTACAGGCACATGCCACCATGCCCGGCCAAGTTTTTAAGTTTTTTTTTTTTAAGAAACAGGATGTTGCCATGTTGCCCAGGCTTGTCTGAACTCTTGGCCTCAAGCAATCCTCCTGCCTCAGACTCCCAAAGTACCTGATTACAGTCGTAAGCCACTGTGCCCAGCCCCTCTATTTCAGAATTTGAATTGGTCAGGGTTCTTAGATTCAGAGGGATAGAATCAGTAGCTAACTTAAGCAGAAAGAGATAAGCGCTAGAATAGCTTACAGACTCTTTGGGAAGGCCAGTGAAGCTCTTTTAGATGCTACACAGCCATAAATTTCAGCAACAGAACAGGCAGTCCGACTGTTCTGGGAGGTCTCACTGCCTCACTGTTGTCCCACATGGCATCCATGATACTAGCTTCTATACTGACTCCATTATTGCTGCCAGAGCTGTCCCAGAAGAACCAAAGGCAAGCCCCTCTTCTCCCTCTACCCATAAAGGAGGGATTCTCGAATTGTATTCCAAGGAAGCTTAACATTTGCCCACCCACCTAAAGGTCACCAAGGAGGAAGAAAAGGTGAAACAAACAAGACTTCATCTAGAGAAGCTAGTTCCATGATAATTTGGTCCTCCATTGGGCATGTCTATGATTGTCATTTGAAAAAAAAAAAAAAAATTCTTTTCTTGTTGTTGTTTTTGTTGTTTTAAGTTTGAAAACCACTGCTAATCTACAGTTTACATTCATCAATCTTCTATCTTTTATGTTAGGTGGACTGTCACAAATGTAGCCTAGGATTCCTTTCCATAGCAAACCTTTTAATAGAACATCATCATTTTCGTAGCCAATATTTGAAAATGGCTACAAATCATGTGCCTCTCCCACGTCCTCGGAGAAAGTGCTGCTAACAGCCCCATTCATATTAGGGTTTTTAATGTGAAGTTGCCACCTCCTGAGAACATGTCTTTTAGTTATTTCAAAGCCTTTCCAGCATCTTCTCAGAAAACCTCAGCAGTGGAGGGCAGCCCAGTCATCATAGCCGTAGGGATAAAGGGAGTGGACACGTTTAATTACTCTTCAGCTACTTTATTTCATTTGACTTCAAAAACAAAATTAGCAGTAGCAGAAGACAGTGGTTACATGGGGTTAAGTTAATCAATGTGTGCTAATTAAATAACTGTTGTGCCTATGCCATTAATGCCTGTTTCAGATGGTAGAGAGCTCTTAGTCTTACCCACTTTGGTCTCTGTACTCTCAATATTTTGCCATACAGACTAGATTAAAGGGATATAATCTCCAAATTAAGTAGGAAAGAGACAAAGCTATTACCTGCATGCATATTGGTCCTTGTGAAAGGATTGTCGTTGGGAGCTTTTCTCTTACGGTCTCTAGAGCATCTCCCTCCATAGCACATGTGGCCTTTCCCACTCTGAACCATAACTGCTTTCGACTTACATGCACTCAAGAAACCTGCACTTTTGCTACCAATCTGCTACTTCTTCGTCTTTCATGTGTTTTCAGGATGCCCTGACCTCACCCCTCCCTGTCATGCAACATCAAAACACAGACCTGCTTTGTCACCCCAGAAACAGACCAGCAGCCCAACAGTTCTTTAAAGCAGCAGCAGGTTTTTGTGATACACTCAACATGTTTATCATGTTGCTCCCACTTGCTTAAATCACCTTCAGAGTATTTTATTTTTGTTTTTTAACACAAAAAAGTGGTGAGTTTGTTGAACTCCTTGTAATTTTAAACAATAAAACCTAAACGTTTAAAAACTATTACTTTCATATTTATTATCGAATATTTTGAAAATTCAGAAAGGGGTAAAGAACAAACTAAAACTCCCTTTAAGCCTCATCCTCCATTGAAGCATTGGGGATTTTTTGTGGTGGGGAAGGGGTTGTCTTTGTTTTTTTGAAACAGGAACTCATTTTGTCACCTAGGCTGGAGTGCTAGAGTACAGTGGCATGATCATGGCTCATTGCAGCCTCAACCTTCCCAGGGTCAGGTGATCCTCCCATCTCAGCCTCCCAAGTAGCTGGGACTACAGGCATGTGCCACCATGCCAGGTTTTTTGTTTTTTTTTTTTGAAATGAAGTCTCACTCTGTCGCCCAGACTGGAGTGCAGTGGTGCGATCTTGGCTAACTGCAATCTCCACCTCCCAGGTTCAAGCAATTCTGCTGCCTGAGTAGCTGGGATTACAGGCACACGCCCCCATGCCTGGCTAATTTTTGTATTTCTAGTAGAGACGGAGTTTCACCATGTTGGTCAGGCTGGTCTCAAACTCCTGACCTCGTGATCTGTCCGCCTCTGCCTCCCAAAGTGCTGGGATTACAGGCTTGAGTCACCTTGTCCAGCTATTGAACTATTGTTAACAACTTTGCATATATTCTCCTCCCTTTTATGTATATTTTACATACAAATAATTGAATGTTTTATTGGCATTTAAGTTTTCAAAACCTGTCTGTGATTTGCTGTTACTTTGAATAAAAATTTTAAAGTTATTGTCCTAAATTGGAAGGTGATGTATTTTAACATAAAGAATATTAGACTCTGCCAGAATTATTTATTTGAGATTGACTATGAGCTATAAAAGTCTGTTTGTTTCATGTAATTGCCTTTTAGTTTTTTTGCTACCCTCAGCTGTAAAACATCAAACAAAATTAGCAGCTGCAGTCCTGGTTGCACTTTATTAAACATCTAGCCAATTTTTTCACCCCTCTTCCTGGTGAAGTTTATTTAGGTAAAAGGTTGATAACATTCTTTACCGCCAAAGGAAGCAGGTTTTTCTTTCATTTGTGTTAGACAGTTCTACCCTGATAACATTGAAGAAGTTAAACACGAGGACTCATTGCTTCTCACTGGTATCAGTGGGCCTGTCCTTCCGCTGTGCTAGCCAGGTGTATAAAGTATGTAACTTCACATGCAAAATAGAGTAATTGTGTGGTATGTGTATACAGCATGTATATTACTGTAGGTTTGTTGAAATACAAAATAGTTCTGAAATGTTTGCATTTTGAAAAAGACTTGGCCTCCACCAGGCACTAATGCACAATATGCATTGTTTATACATGGGCATATTTATATAAACGGGGTTACAGGTCTGTGTAAACAAGTTACATTTATTACAAGAGCTAATATAAGCTTGGGAATATTTGTGTTAATACTTCAGTTTTTTTCAAGTAAGGTCCCATGTATTTCTTACATAGAAGACTGTTTCCTAAAAGTGGTAAAAAGGAAAACACTCATCTCTAATGTTTTATACTGTGCCAGCTACATCTTTGACAAGATTCTTTTAGTTATTCTACTTATTAAAGATACTTGTAAAGGAATGTGTTCTGCATACTAATTAGCATTAAGCAGTATCTTTGACAGAAGCAAGTCACCAGCTATTCTAAGTAAGAACTGAAGAAATTTTGGATGGCATGGAATATTTCAAATATTTCACCATTCAGCAGTCTAGCTCATGATGATCAAATACGCCAATAAATGCTGCTCGTATTTCTATAAACATGGAATTATGTTGTACACGCATCCATTTTGTGTAGCCTTTCCCACTTTGCCGTTTGCCGGGAACATTTCTTCTTGACAGTAAATAGTCTCCTAAAAAGATGTTTCGTAGTTACACAGTCTGTCTCCTAAAAGCGCAAAGAGCAGTACTTGGTTTCTGGGTGGAAACCCATAGCTGGCATGTTTATGCCACCCCGCAGTTGCTGGTAGTTTCTGAATCTATGGACTTGCTGGCCCTCCAGCGTCTATTGTCAGTTTTCTTAGGGATTATCCCAGGAGGGGTATATGTCCCCTTCCTCACCTCCATCCTGTTCCTGATTAGACCTCTTTCCTCTGGCGTATATTCTCCTTCATCTCACTCACCATTCTCCTCCTTAAATCACTGATTAGTCTCGGCCTTCGTTTCATTTTAGTCACCATTTCTCCCCTAGGAATTGGCTCCGTTTTTTGTGTCCCTTATTTAAGAGCGTCTGGTTGCTTTGCTGACAAACACCTCAGAAAAGGGACAGAAAGTTGGAGCCCTGTATTTTCACAGATAAAGAGTATACGATGAAGATTTTTGACCCCTAGTTCCCTAAAAGTGTCTGTCTTCAGACAGAACTGCCCCCCGGTGCTGTGGGCAGGCCTAGGCCTCTGCTGGCCCTCAGCCTTCTCTGCAATGCAGCCTCTACCTCCCTTCCCAGCCACCCTCCCCTCGCTTGAGCTGCACCTCAGCCAGCCGGGACTGCTCCCTGCCTACTAGACTTGCCTCTTGCCCTTAATCTTGCTTATGCCATTCCTCCTGCCTGGACATTTACCTTCTCTTCCCCATAAAAATCTTGCCCATCTTTCAGTTCCCTGTCTTCATGCTGCATCCTCAAAGAAAGGAGAGATCACATTTTTCAGATCTCCCCAACAAGAGGGACTCTATGTTGCTTTTTTTTTTTTTGAGATAGCCTTGCTCTGTTGCCCAGGCTGGAATGCAGTGGCGCAATCTTGGCTCACTGCAACCTCTGCCTCCTGGGTTCAAGCAATTCTTGTGCCTCAGCCTCCCAGGTAGGTGGGACTACAGGCAGGCACCACCAGGCCTGGCTAATTTTTTGTATTTTAGTAGAGACAGTTTCACCATGTTGCCCAGGCTGGTCTCGAACTCCTGAGCTCAAGCAATCCACCTGTCTCGGCCTCCCAGAGTGCTCTGTGTTGCTTTGAATTGTACTGCTCTTGTTGGACAGATCTAGTATGCCTTAAGTTTTAGCTGTTTTAGTACCTATCTCATTCCCTCTACTATATGGTTAGCTCCTGGAGAACAAGGAATACAGCTCTCATATTTGAATCTGAAAGCACTCAGCACAGTTGCATTCACATGGAAGGTGCTTGGTAAATATTGGCCCATGAGGATTTTTAAACCTCTGATTTGAATCCATTGGTTGTCCTCCAGTTAATGTCTTGTCTTTTTTTTTCTCTGAGATGGAGTCTCGCTCTGTCGCCCAGGCTGATCTCAGCTCACTGCAACCTCTGCCTCCTGGGTTCAAGTGATTCTCCTGCCTCGGCCTCCCGAGTAGCTGGGATTACAAGCGTGCACCACCACGCCCAGCTAACTTTTGTATTTTTAGTAGAAATGGGGTTTTGCCATGTTGGTCAGGCTGGTCTCAAACTCCTAACCTCAAGTGATCTGCCCACCTTGGCCTCCCAAAATGCTAGGATTACAGGTGTGAGCCACCACGCCCGGCTCAGTTAATGTCTCTGAATTGTATTCACTTAGTGCTACCGCAGAATAATTATAGAAATTGCACATGGTTTATAGAAAAGCATGGAATGACCTAACTTGTTTATATTTTTTAAGCAATGTCCAAAGAGAGGCCACTTCCAAGTTGGGGTTCACCCTGAGCTCATGCTTTGCCTAATTTTTTTCCCAGGTCAGTGGCATAAATTACCTAGGAGAGTCTTGAGTTATCTGCCTTAGCTCTGTAGACTCTTCCTCAGCTTTCTTAGTCAGTCTGCATTGATGTTCATGTGTATATGTGTGTCTCTGTGTGTGTGTGTGTGTGTGTGTGTATGTGTGTGTATGAGAACCTTCACTTTTAGAATAATATTACATTCCAAATCAAATTCTGCCTCAAAAGAGCTATTCTTCCACAATTTTCTGCATTTCTGTACAGGTTACAAAATGTCACAATTCAGTAGGGCCAATTATTAGATTTTCATTTAATGGGCAGTTTTAATGTTCTCAGAGAATCTGAATAGTAATAACATTTTAAACCACTGCATTCCATTTAAAGACTCACAACCAGTTCTTCTCTCTTTGAGCACACCTAGTTATATTTTTTGGTATCATTTAAATTCAGGCTCCCAATCTGTAGAAAAAATCAATGAGTTAATGAATAGCTTCATTTTGAAAACTTTTTAAATATTTTATCCTAATTATAAGGCATATCTAGTGACATTAATTTGGCGAAATCCCAAATCATCAGATTGTGCAGAATAGCCCGTATCAAGGAGTAATTTAGAGCATTTTCAGTTTAACAAATATGCTGTTTTTAGGACCAGATCATGGCTTTGCTTACTCTAAGAAAAACTTTCTACTGTTAAGGTTTAGGGGCCATGTCAGTGTAGGTCAAACTTCATGCTTTTTATTCACAGTTGTGTTTGTTTAGCATGTTTTATTTAGCCTATTAAATGAAAAGCATTCCTACTACTAATAATCACACCTGACATTTGTATGGCAAATTCTTATTGGTAAATGATTCCCACATGTGCTGTCCCCGGGCCTGGTGATCTTCAGGCCATACTCCCTGACCATACAGTGAGTCATTGGTAAAGCCAGCCCTCGAATCAGATCTGACCAAGTTCACGACCAGTGACTTCCCACACACGGTTGGTGTTTGTTCATGTAAGTAAACCACCCCAAATCTTGTGGGGAACAAGATGGAGAATACGCCAACAAAGTGATTGCTTTGGAGTCATTTATTTTCTACTATGTGGTCCATAGCTTACCGACTGTGTCCTCTGGGACAACAACAGAAAATGAACCCTCTAACCAGATCGAAGCTACAGTTTGTGAGAAACCCACAAAGCAGCCATCATCTCAGTCTTTCCTAGAGTGTGGTTCCCTCTATGTGGTTTTCTATTTTAATCTTTGTCCCACTTAATCTGTTCTCTGTCCATTCTCCAGCTGAAGACACCTGACACATTCATAGTCTTAGGGAAGTAAAAATCATTTATAAGCAGTGCTTGATGACTCTTCATGGCTGCCCAGTAAAAGGAGCCTCAGCACCCTTGCTACTCCTTCAATATTTGAATGAGTGACCCAATTAGCAATAGAACCTAGTTCTTCTCATTCCCAGTCTGCTTTTCTGTTCATGACCTATATGCTGTTCCATCTTCTTCAGCTATATCCTGACTGGATGTCTTCATTCTTCTCACCCTCCCTCCCAGCCAAAAAGTTGTAGGTGTCACACTCTGCAGGTCTGGCCACAGAGTAACCTAAAATTTACTCTTGCAAATCTCTTTTTATTGGACCAGGACAGAAGGAAGTTGGAGTCCTCACATGTATTTTCAGTAAAAGCTCATGACTATGGAGTTATGAAAAGCGAAAGCTGCCTGGAAATGCTCATCCTCCTAATGATTTGTTTCTCTGCTAGGCCCACAATAACTCTATGTGGTCTAAATGATAATACAGTTAAATGAGATCAACTATTATCACCCAATCAATAACTCTATGTGGTCTAAATGATAATACAGTTAAATGAGATCAACTATTATCACACACGCATACACACACACATTAAATGATATAATTCTAGTTAAACGTTTACTCCAGAGGGGGAAGAAAGGTAAAAGGGTAGAATACATGCAGAGGGGTAGGGGCGTGAAACTAAGAGAGGCCTTTCCCTTCCTAAAGAATCTTTGCTTACATGCGACACATGCCCTGATAAGAAAAACTGCGCATTAGGACAGACTTGCCCACCCTGATTTTCCACTTACACTTCACTTTCCACTGCTGCCTTCTCCAGGCATGTGAACTGATTTACTTCTGTTGCCGATGGAGACTGGTGCAGGTTCAAGGGATGTTGATTCCACAACATCTCATTGTGCTCTATGCAGATTTAATGGCTTTAGACTGTCAGGATGTGCTCCCCCGTTGTTGTCTTTAAATTTGGGGTGGCAGATGTTGAACATCTGTAAAACTGAGTAGAGCAAAAGCTGCTGCAAATGTGGGGAGACCTCAGAATGCTGGGGCCACATTCCACTGATATCCTGTCTCTCCATTCCTGTCGGATCTCCAGTTCCTGATATAGGACCCCTGTCCTAGCTTTAGGGATCCCCTTTCTGTGTTTCCATGGCCATCAAGGCTGCCCAGAATGGTCCCCACTGCCCACTGCATTCTAAACCCCTTAGATCTGAGATGGACCCGTGGTCCATATGAAATACCCCTCCCTCCTTAGTTTCCTTCTCTCTCTGACTACCACGCTGCATGCACCAGCCCAGTGGAGCACTGGTATTCTCTTACAGAACTATTGGTTATTACTTAATCCTCTTAGTAATTTAGAATCCAGGGCTTTCCTTCCCAGTTTCAAAACTGAAGGACCTCACATATGATTTTTTTTTTTTACCATTATTGTCAAGATTACTGTCACCATCTTAATTGCCGTTTATTTTAAGAGTACTTAAATGCTAACTGCTATATAAGCATTATCTTATTTAGTTTCATTTAACTGTCAGAGCAAACCTATAAGGGAGGCATTATTATTTTCTTTACAGATGAGGAAACTGAGACTTAGAAAAGTTCAGTAACTTGCTCAAACTCACACAATTCTCAAGTCTCGGAGCCAGGATTGCAGCAGCTCCAGTCTATCAGCCTTAAGAGCACAGATCTCCTTGTCTGACACCTGATACCAGCTGAGTTCTCATCATGCAGTCAGCCTCCAAGAATATAAGTAATTATACATAGTCAAAGAAAAAAATCTGTTTAAAATCAGGCTATGCCTTTATCAATACATTTCATTTAAATTATCAGTGATGTTTTCTGTTAATAACTTAAGAATCAAATTTTTAAGGAAAATTGTAAGAAGCATATTTACCAGGTCCTCTTACCATAAATGGGGGGAAAATGCTGCTCCGGTCCGAAACAACCCGTGTATTTAAGCCAAGGTTGGTATAGGAAATAAATTTTTTGTGGAACATGGAGATTACTACACTAGACCATAGGCAAGATAGCAAAAGAGGTCTTTGGTGCTCCCCATGTATTTTGGCACCCAGCCTTTTCCTTCCACTCTTCCCCTCTCAACATTTTTGGTTACCTTTTGGCATTCTAGTTCTCCCTACTGTAACCCCATCCAGGCCATTCTCTTTCAGAAATGCATTCCCCATTGAAAACTTAGCCCTTGAGAGACACTACTGCTACTGAGAAACCAATCTGAGGACAGTACATCACACTAAGACTTAATCTTGGGGCACAACTGAGTTTTATAAGGAGAGTGGAAATGGGGACACCTGATATTATTAACTCTCTGGACGCTTTGCCTCTGCTTAAAACAGTCCACTGTTTTCCATGCTCTGTTGGATCTCAGATAAGCCCTTCATCACTCGATGCCTTTCCCCTGCTTTATTTCTTTTTATCGCATATATCAATACCTGGAATCATATTATAAACTTGTTGGCTTATTGTCATCACCCCCTGCAGAATGTAAGCTCCAGGAGAGCAGGAACTTTGCTTTCTTTACTGCTATAAACGCAGCATCTGCAAGAGGAGTTGGTGGGACTTAATAAATATTCATCAAATGAAAGGATCAACCTCTTGTCATGCCTCTTCTGAGCTGGATAGTTTTCCCTTAACTCAGTTGTTTTTTCCCAAAAGAACAAATTTAGGTAGTCATCAGACCTGTGATTTTACTGATATGGTTGTTTGGGATGAGCTGATTTTTTTCTTTAAAGGGCCAATTTAAAGTTGACATGAAGAAAACAGTTAAGTAAACACTAACTCATATGGGTGCCCAGGCACAGGAGGATCAGGAAAATGGTGTCTGGGTGTCTGGAAAACGCTATTCAATCAAAAAACACTAACTGAAAAATCCACCATTATATTAGCAGATAACATTCAAGTAAGTCAAAAATTGGCCTAAATAACTCATCTTGAAATTATTATGAGCCAACCTTTTCAATCTTCCATGATGTGCACCGTGTTCATGGTTCTCTTAGAATTGTCATTGGCGTTGCAGGTTATAAGTTCTGTGGATAAAATTAAAACCAAAACTTACCCATCACATTTGAGCCTAAATATTTCCTCTTTTAAGTTGTACCCATAACTTTGAAATCAGGGTTAAACCACAGGCTTATTTTTTTCTTGTAGTCATTTTTTTTTAATATTTGGGTTCAATCATACCTGGTAATTTGGTATGTAATGGTGGGGTAGGCTTGAGAATATTCAAGAACAAATTGCACCATATTATTCAGTTCTCCCTAATCTTACAAAAAAATGAAAAACCACAAATTACTGAATTTTAATACTTCCTGAATCTTCCAGCAAAAAGGAGGAAGATAGCACCTAAATGAATAAACACTGAAAAAGGGATGGGAGGAGGGAGAGAATCCCAAGTAGTAAACCATATTGGCCTACGAATTATTATGATTGTTTTCAAAATCACAGAGTTTTACGGAAAAAAAAAAATTGTTTTTATGGTGCCAGGTTTGTGGAGTCTTCTTTGTTAAAACCTTAGTAAATGAAGTTATGAAATTGAGACTAGTTTATTCTGGAAGCTTCTTAGTTGGGGGATAAGACAGCTGGATGAACTGGGAGGACAGTAAACGGTGGAGGTAGAAACCTTCTTGTTCATAAAAATACTGTTTTTCATATGTTAAAAAAAAAGACATCTCATGCTTTTCATCAAGAGCTGTAATCAGTGAGCCTGTGTACTTCCTTTTCCCTGCCAGATAGTTGTTCCTGGCTGGAAGACATTTTATGATATTTATTTGATGACACACACCTGCTGGGTGGATGAAAAGCAACTGCTCCTGGGGATGACCTACTTCAAGGGCGCAGTCAGCTTCTGAGGACTTCGACAGGTTATCCTGAAATCATTTGAGTTCATCTTGATATCACCTGTTGAACATATCTAAGACTGGTGTATTCGCAGACTTGTTGTAGGCACAGTTGCTAACCCCAGGGAAGAGATTTCGAAGTCAGTAACTACTTTGTCAGTGTATTGAGACTGGGAAGACACGCTGCTTTACCAAACCTACTCGGAGCATATGGAGTGCTATTCTTGGCACTCGGGATGTGAATCAGCCCAGGGACCTGCCAGCTGGGAGCAGACACTGTAGAAGGGGATCTAGTGGGAACATAAGTAAGTATGGTCCAACACAGAAGGGATGGATCTGAGGAAGAAGGCATGGAGGATGAGGATCCGAGGTGAGGGAAAGGGCCATGGAAAAATTTCTGACGAAGTGTTCTCCTGGGAGTTTCCAGAACAGAGAGAGATTTCCAGTTGAGCTCAGGGAAGAGCAAGGAATATTTGAAATGCATGGAGACACTGTCGCCAATTCATCCTTTGAAGCCAACATGTCTTGGCATGTTCATTTCTATTCTACAAACATTTATGGAACACATGCTGTTGAGACATGGCAGGCCTTAGGTAGTGAAGATAAAATGTAAATAATCCATGTCACTCTCCCAACATATATACTCTAGTAAAACATAACTAAACAAATTTTATTATAAATTTGAGTGTAACATACCCATATGTGTACACAAGGAGTTCTTAGCCAAGTTGGGGTTCCTGGAGCTGGTGATACCTGGCCTGAGCTTTGAAGAATAAGTGTGTGTTAGCCAATGAAGAGAGAACAGGGACATGGAGGCCTTAAAACAATATGTTGTGCCCAGGAGCTACAGATTGAGCATCCCTAATCTGAAAATCCAAAATTCAAAATGCCCCAAAATCCAAGTTTTTGAGCCCCAATATGATGCTCAAAAGGAATACTCACTGGAGCACTTTGGATTTCTGATTTTTGGATTAGATATATTCAACTGGAATGTTATTTTGCATATATTCCCAAATCCAAAAAAAATTAAAAACTCAAACACTTCTGGTCCCAAGCATATCGGATAAGGGATACCCAACCCCTACAAACTGTTCCGTTTTACTTGAGAAAAAAAGACAAGGCGGGAACCAGGGTTTGAGCCAGTGGTACCTTAGAGGGGCTATAGGTTCCCCACTACCCCAAGAGCCCCTTGCCATGAATGCTGCCAGGGCCACCCCAAGCAAACATAGTTGGAGTAAGAGGACTGTGCTTGCTATGTAAACGCAGCTTCGTAACAAGTGCTCTTGTACCTCTGCTGCCCTAAGCTCCTCTGTAAGGAAAATCTAGAGATTCCACCGAAGGGACATTGGCTCAGTGCTGAGGGTTGGAAGCTCTGAGTCATGACTGAATTGGAAGCTTACATGTTGATTTACAAGGCGTCTTTGCCCATTACATTTATTTACATGTCCAGAGGTCATGGCCTGAAAGGCTTGGCTCCAAATATGATATGCCCTTTCTATTGTTTATGCTGTGACTCTCCATTCAGTTCTCGTTTTCTCCTCTCCTGGTTATCTGTTGCTGAGTAGCAAATCACCCCAGAAATGCACTGACTTCAGCAGCAATCTCTCAGGATTTTGGCGGGTTAGGAAAATCAGGGGTCGCTTGGCTGGGTGTTCTGGCTCTGGGTCTCTGGTGAGGTTTCTTCAGAGATCAGAGCTGGAACTATGTAGGGGGGCAGGAGCCTGGAGTGGCTCAGGACTGGCTGAGCACCTCTCTCTTTCTGTCATTAGTCAAAAGGCCCTTCCATGTGGTCTCCCTACATATGCTGGTTTGGGCAATCTTATGGCATGGCAGCCTCAGGCTTGGCAGCCCAGGGCACCTAAGGTGAGAGCTACAAAAGCGAGAGGCAGAAGCTGTGTGGCTTTTTCTAACCCAATCTAAGGAGTCACACAGTGACGTTCTGTGCTGCATTCTACTCAGCACGACAGTCGCAAGGGCCTGCCGAGGTTTAAGTGAATGAGATGGGACACATACCCCACTCTTTGATGCAGGGGTGGCAGGTTGAGGAAGACCAGTGGGGCAAGAAATATTGTTGCAAACAGTTTTGGAAAATACAATCTGTCACATCCCCGAAGAACATTTTCATCCACTCACGTAATCCTTTAAGTTACCTAAAAATTAATTTACTCATTATGGTGTCGCCCACAACCTTCCTTCCTTGCTCCCTTCCCACAGCAAAATCCAAGGCCTCAGTGCACACACACAAACCACAAAACTCCCGTTGTCTGAATGAGAGTCAGTCATTCAAGTGTGTACTGTCCCCATCAGGATGACAACATTTTATAAGGATGTATCCTATTGCCCCATCTTCTAGGAAGCTGCACTTCCATCCATTGTTAAAGCCAAATATTGCTCAGATCTTTCATGGAGAGGCCCCTTTGAATCTAACTCCAGCAAACTAGAGACCCAGGAGTGAATGATTTCAAATCTCTATTTGCTCTGCACCTGGGAGATTAATGGTACTCTCATAACAAGTTTGGTCAATGGCATTTAGTGGAGTACTGAATGTTTCAGGGAGTGAAAAAAGAGAAACTAAAAGAAAGGCCCAGACTTTGGGCTCAAGGAATTTAAAAACTGAAGCATTACCATGTTCGTGGTAAGAAATCCTCTGATTTAAACAATTGATGTAAATTTTACATTTTTTAGTAAGCACTATTTCAAGTATGCTATCTTTAACGAGGACTTTAATTCTTGTTTTTACACATACGTAGAAAACAGAAGTTGAGTTCTTCAAACATTTCTTATCAAAAATATATGATATATAAGCACTAAATTGGAAGATTTTTTTCCCCCTCGGATAATCTAGAAAAGAATGTAGCTCTATTCTGAAATCCCTTTCCGTTCAAGAGTTATCCAAGCAAATAGTGTTGACCAAGGTGTTGAATGCACCAGTAATAATAATGCTACCCTTTCATAAAGCTGAGTAATCAGGAATAATGCTGAAAATAAGAAGACTGTCATTTATTTACTCTGTTTGGCATTGTTAGTACTAATAATGCATTTCAACACAGTAAAATTGCTAGATAATGCTTTTGTGACTTTTATGCAGGTTATTGTTATTTAAATGAACAGTCGACTGCACTGTAATGAAGAAATGCATGCTTTTCCCAACTCAGTTATCAACCAGAATTCTAGGAAAATGAGAATTTGTGTCTGCTTTCATTCACAGAGCAAACTAGAGGTCAGTGTTTTCAATATGAACCTTTTTTTAGCTTTTCAACAGTGAATAATTAGGAGCTGCTGCTTCTGAAATTACCTGTATTCACTGTAGAGAAGGAAAGACTTTTATCTTTCACGATGAAATACATTTTCTCATTCAAACTTTGTCATTCTTTTTTTAAATGGCATTTTACACCACTGAGTCGATCCTCGGTAGTAAAATAAAAGAAATATATTTTGTGAGCTGCAATAGCCTTGTTTATTCCATTTTACTTCCGTAAATTTCATCTCCTCCTTGAAAAATGATCCAAATGCAAAAATGGGTTTAAAGCAGTTGAATGTACAAAGCGATTATCCATATAAAATGCTATTATACAAACATACATGTTCCTTGCACTTTGATTAAATGGAACTGATTCTTGATCCTTATTGATTATGTGCTTATTGTTTTTTAACAGCTTTATTGAGATATAATTTATATGTTATATAATGCACCCATTTAAAGTGTACAATTCAGTAGCTCTTAGTGTATTCACTGCATTGTGCAACCATCACCACAAGCAATTGTAGAACTTTTGTTTTGTTTTGTTTTTTTGAGGCAGAGATTTGCTCTTGTTGCCCAGGCTGGAGTGCAATGGTGCGATCTTGGCTCACTGCAACCTCCGCCTCCCAGGTTCAAGCAATTTTCCTGCCTCGGCTTCCCAAGTAGTTGGGATTACAGGCATGCACCACCACACCCTGCTAATTTTGTATTTTTAGTAGAGACGGGGTTTCTCCATGTTGGTCAGGCTGGTCTCAAACTCCCGACCTCAGGTGATCTGCCCGTCTCAGCCTCCCAAAGTGCTGGGATTACAGGCATGAGCCACCACACCTGGCCCAATTGTAGAACATTTTTATCACCCCAAAAAGAAATCTGGTATCCATTAATAGTCACTCCCCCTTTCCTGCCAGCCCCTGACAACCACTAGTATACTTCCTGTCTCTATAGATTTGCCTATTCTAGATATTTCATATAAATGGAATCATACTATGTGTGGTATTTTGTGTCTATCTTCTTTCACTTAGTGTAATGTTTCAAATCTTCTTCTTGACAAATAATATTTCATTGTATGGATACATAAATTTTATTTGTCCATTTATCAATTGATGAACATTTGGGTTGTTTCTACTTTTTGAATATTATGAACAATGCTGTCATGGACATTTATGTACAAGTTTTTGTGTGAACATACATTTTCATTTCTCCTTGCTGCCTACTTAGGAGTAGAATTGCTGGGTCATGTGGTAACTTGGCATAGCTTTTGAAAAACTGCCAAACTATTTTCTAAAGTGGCTGCACTGTTTCCCAGTCCCACCAGCAATGAATAAGTGTTTCAATTTCTTCACATCTTCACCAGCACTTGCTTTTGTCTGTCTTTTTTATTACAGTTTTTCAAGTGGGAGTGAGGAACTATCTCATGGTGGCTTTGGTTTGCATTTCCCTAATGTCTAGATGTTGAACATTTTTTCATGTGCTTATTGGCCATTTGTATTTCTTCTTTGGAGAAATGCCTGATTCTGTTGAGTTTTTAAAAATTCTTTTGCCTCACCTCAGGCATGTGGTTAGCAGAACCATTAGAAACAAATATATCTTCCTAAGGGAGGGATTTTCAAACAAATTTATAAATTGAAGATGTTCTTTTTACCATGGTAGTATTTTAGATTATGCAATAACTGAATTGTTCTCAGGAAGCAATTTGCTTCTAAAACTTTGTTTTCCATTTGGTTAGCGATACGGCTATTAGTGGTCCCAGAAGCACACCTAGAAAGATCAGCTTGTCTAATTAACTCATTTTACCAATTAGGAAAGCCAGGACCTAAGAGGTGAAATATGTGGGTCACATGGAGAATTAATGATAGAGTTGGAATTGTATCCAGGTGGAGTATCTGAAATTCTGTTTATTTTAGAGAGAATATAGCACTTTGCCACTAGGTTCTCACTGATTAAAAAAACAATTGTGAAAATGTCCTATAATTTACTGAGTGACATTTATTGTTGAGTACTTAACACATATTATTTTCTTTTATCCTCATAGAAGCATATGTAAGATTGATACTTTTATTTTCTCCTTTTATGTGTGGGGAAACTGAGGTTAGCTCACTTTTTCAATGGCACCTACATAGTGAGTGGCAGATTTTCTGATTCCAAATCTGCTGTTCTCTGTTTCTTCTGATCTGTCTGAGGAGTGAAAGACAGCATCAGCACATTGCTTCCTGTGCCATCTTCCAACTTCTCACTGTCACTGAAACAAATAACCGATAGGTGGCATCAAGGAGCACTCACTTGCCATTGCCATAATTAACAGTTATTTAGCAACGCTACTATACCAACTTCAGAAGTAGAATATATGGTTCTGTGGACAGAAGAATTGTTCAAATGTAAGAATATTGTACCTTAAGGCACCACTAGCAGAACAACTTACATTCATAGGGTACTTTTCAGTTACAAAGCATTTGACCTACACTTTTAATTTGATGCTCACAATTTGACAAGCTTTTCATCGTCTTTGTTTTTATTTACTTTTAATACTCATGATGAAACGAAGGCCTGAAGGGCTTTAGTTACTACGGTCCTAAAGTCTGAGGCAGAGCTGCTTTTCAAAACAAGTCTCTTGGCTCCTGTGTAGTCCTGTGTATTCCCTCCAGTGTACCATCCTCTGCCATAATGATGTGCTGTTGGGCACTCATTTGAAAGGAGAGGAGACTTTATACCATTATTTCAGACAACAACAGAGCTATGAACAAGTAGAAGTTATAGGGAGGCTAATTTTGAACCCATATAAAGAAGAATTGATCTGTCCAACAAAGAAATGTGTTGTCTTATGGAGTGTGGCCTCTTGTCATTGAACTGTTCAAGCTAGGGCTGACTGACCATCTGGAAGGATCTTGCAGAAGGCGTTTCTGCATTGGGGGAGGTAGGGAGTGTGTTTGTGGTGCTGAGAGATGTTAGATGGCACCTAAGAGCCCTTTCAACTATGAAATTGTGGATCTTTGTTCTTAGTTAAGAGAGTAAGCTGGTTTAAGGGGTCCTCTGTATCCTTATTGAGGAAAGAGAGTTTAGCTCTGATACACTCTTATCCTGCAATGTTAAGGGTACAGGGTTTTCTCTTTAAAAGAAAGTAACCAAATTTGTCAACCTGGATTACTGGTTTGTAAAAGGTTAGAACAGCTGTTCCCATCTATGTTAACAGATGCTGTACACAACAAGGGATCTATATTCAGATAAGATTTGACTATCGCAAGAACAGAAAACCAAACACCACATGTTCTCACTCATAGGTGGGAATTGAACAATGAGAGCACTTGGACACAGGGTGGGGAACATCACACACTGGGACCTGTCATTGGGTGGGGGGATGGGGGAGGGACAGCATTAGGAGAAATACCTAATGTAAATGACGAGTTAATGGGTGCAGCACACCAACATGGCACATGTATACATATGTAACAAACCTGCACATTGTGCACATGTACCCTAGAACTTAAAGTATAATAATAAAAAAATTTAAAAATTAAGAAAAAAAGATTTGATATGAGCCTGCAGCATGCTGTTGTTCTTTGTGACTATCCAAGAGAAAGAGAAAAGAGGCAGCAATTCCAAATTTGTTTTTTAGTTTTGCAAAGTTCTTCAGAGGCCAGTGGCTCTCAGCCCTTGTCGCTCATGAGAATCACCTGGGGAACTTTTTAAAAATCAGATGCCCAGGCCCCACCGCAGACCAAATGAATCATGTTCTCTAGTTCCCAGATACTGGTGGGTACCCAGTGTCTTAACAGCTGTCTGGGTGATGCTTACATGAAACCAGAGTTAAGAAGAGCTTGTCTAATCAGTCTAGTCTGAGCATGAGTCCAGGCAAAATCTGGACATTTGCTTTTGTAATTCAGCTTCTTGTCTAGCATTCCTATTATCAATTCAAAGCCAGTGCTCTTTAGTACAATAAGGGGCAGTGTCTCACAGTGGTTCACACTGCTGCTCTTGAGCCAGACAGCCTGGCTTTGTCCACTTACTAGCTTTGTGATGTCAGCAAAGTTATTTTAATCACTCTGTGCCTCAAGTTCTTTATTTGTAAATCAAGATAATAATAATAGTTACAAAGTAAAGGCTAAAGTTAATAAAGACCCAAAAGAAAATTAAAACCCTACATATTATGATATTATAATTACCACCATCGTCATCGTCCTCCTCGTCACCATTATTGTTTTCTTGTTAGTAGCAGTGGTGTCCTACTAGGTGTTAGAAGCTAGGAACCTATTGAAAAAGTGCTCTTCCCTGTACAGGACTATACCTGGCCTTACTTGAAAGCTAAGAACTCTTAGCAACATTAGCAACATACTTCCTCAGCTCTAGAACTTCTCGATGAAGTGGAATGTTTTGCATCGGACTTTTTGCAAGAAGCTGAGGCTTGAACCCGGTAACCTGTGGTTCCATCCAGCACTTGAGTCTACATTAAGATCAGGCCACAGCTCTGCAAGGTGGGGGCCCGGACTGAAGGGTCAGGCTGGGTTTCTGTTTCGTAACTGGGAAAGGCATGTACTGCATGCGGCAGGCTGACCTCCTGAATCTTCAGGACAATCTTAGTTTCAGATGGCCCACCCTGCTGATCAAACCTGTGGTTCGGAAAGCATGGTTACTGTTAAACAGGAAGCAAGGGCTCCAAATGCCAGTGTCCTAATTGTTTAAAAAGTAAATATAATTTGAATATGTGGGATAGCCTCAGAGAAAAATCAAAGAACACAATTAAGCATAGTTTCTATTTAGTTTTCAGTTGATGAAGGAATAATTTGAAGTTGCTCTAGTCACTGAGAGTACAGTAGCAATAGTCCTCCATTCTCTGGGATTCAGGGCAAGTGCGGACATTATGTGCATATTACAGGTTTTCTAGCACACAGATTCTATCAAGATAGCCACTAACTGCAATTGTGGAAACTGGTGGAATATTCCTAGCAGGAGCTCAAAGGATTGTAAAGCTGAATAACATCTTTGTCTCAAGAACTTATATGAGAAACTTTTTTCCCTTTTTCTCCTACAAGCATTTAGTGGTTCACCATTGCAGACACTGCATATCTTTGTATCCCACACAGTCCCCATGTTAATAGTTGTTTGCTAGTTGTGGTCATTTAATTGAAAAAAGCTGGCACGGAGATATTACAGGTCCCAATAGGTCATTTCTGTATCAAGTATGGTGTTATTGCCTTTAACCAAGCTCTGTCCAAGGCCAAATTTATTACATGCGTTAATAACATATAAGAGGATAGACAGAAAGCTGAAGAAAAGATGTGTGTGGCCTTTAAATATGCCAATCATCTACAGTTTGGAGGTTTGCTTACCGTGGCATATTGCCAGCTGTGCATTATAGAATTCCAGATGGCATGGTACTGTTGGTACTTGTTTTGGATTTGCCCTGGGAATGAGGTTAAAGAGGACACCAAACTATGGCTGGGATCCTTTTGCTTGCCTCTTCCAGGGTAGATCCTGGAAGGCTCTATCCCCTCCAACCAATCAGAAAGCTGCCCTGACCTCTCTTGGGGATTATGAACTCAGCACAAATTGCTCTTTCCCCGTGAATTCCCATGCACCTAGTAACCCTGCACTAAGAAGGCAGTGAGATTGCATTCCCTCATGTGATCTGTGTTCACCCTCCCTCAGACCCCAGAGCTGGGGCAAGTTTGGACATGAACTCAAAGACTCTATAGATAAGGGTTGTGTTTTCATTAGCTTGCCTGTCTTGCTTGCTTTGTATTCTGTGAGATTTCCTTCCCCAATCTCCCCGTTTTTTGGGAAAAAAAAAAAAAAAAAAAAAAGCCTTTTTACAGAAATTCACACACAGAGACAAAATAGTGTAATGAACCCACATGTTTCTAATACCCACCTTCAACAGCTACCAACATGTCACCCTTCTTGTTTTATCCTTCTCTCCTCTTTTTGTTTTGTTTTGTTAGAGTGTTTTAAAGCAAATCCCAGATGTCTGATTTTACCTGTAAATATTTCAGTATGTATCTCTAGCACATACAGCATAACTTTTAAAAAACGTAATCACTATTTAGAAATGATTGCATAACCTGTCTGGGTTCAGTGTTTCCTAATTGTTTCCAAAGCATTCACAAATAGTTGGACGGTTTAAATCAGGCTGCAAACAAAGTATATGTATTGCATTTGGTTGATCTGTCTTTAAATGTTCTTTAATCTATTACAGATTGTCCTCCTGTTTTTATTACATTTATTTGTTGAAGAAATTGTCCTGTAAAAATTTTTGTCCTATAGATTATCATCCTGTAAATATGTTCATGTTATTTATTTGAACTATGGCATCTCCATGGTGCCATTTAACATGTTTCTCTTTCCTCTGTACTTTCTGTAAATTAATACTTAGATCAAATGACTTAATGAGATGCAAATTCAGCTGTATCACATCAGGAGGCACATAACATCTGTTTGCATTACATTTATTGAGATCCAGATTGATCAGTGGGTTCAGGTGTGGTCAGCCTTTCATCCATTATGAAGTTCTCTATCAACCTGTTAACATAATGGTTTTAGCGACCATTGATGATCATTGCCAACATTCATTAGGGATTACAACGTGATAATGTTCAGTTCTGTCATTCAGTTTGCATTTACTAGCTATTATTCTATCATATAGAAAAACTTACTATCATCAACTATTTGGTTACTCTGAAATACAGTTCATATCAGAAAAGCAGCATAAATGCCTCTGTTTACTAAATAGTTTTCAGATTATTGAATGGCACCAGCAACCTACAAAAGTGATCAATGACACTTGCTTGTTTGTTTTGAGCATCATTATAAACCCTTGGGCTTTTATCTATTTTATAGGTGTCCATCCATTACTCTTTGATCAGTGAGATCCCCTTCAAGTTGCCTCTTTTGCCTTTTAACATGATTCCACTAGTCTTTTCTGTCAGGAAAAGATGCCATAGGCTCCTGGCCCAAACCTGGAAGCAACTACTTTTACAAGGAATCCTGATTCCTTTCCTTAGGAAATAGTATATAAAGACTTCAGTCTAGACACCAAGGGTAGATTCCCCCCTGAAATGGTTACGTTTATGTTGGAGTGGTAACGCAGTCTTCCTTGGTATCCCATCGTTCCTGCTGTCTGTAGGCATCTGGATCCACCTGGATACTCCCTCCCCACACAGTCTTGTAATGGCTAGTGCTCCCTGTGATTCCACCTCCCTCTCCAACCAGATCCTGCTGCTTCTCTCAATGCCTTCATCCTCTCCTTCTAAATCAGATACCCCAACTCATCTCTGGGCTTCTAAGACACCAGAATGGGGAACACTTCTCTAATGTACCCTTTCTTACACAGATTATTTTTGTTTTTCTTTCTTGAAGGGAGTCAACCTCCTGTTGCTGTCCAAGCCGTCAGTAGACAAATTTAATCTTGTTCTTAACCCAGAACAACCATGCTTTGAAACACTATGGAAAGAGGCAGTCCTGGCCCCAGACCCAGGAAGGCTTCATAAAACCAACAATCCCCTCAGGTGTGTGTGTTTCCTAGGAAGCGTGGACAGTTGCAAGTTGAAATTCTTAACTAGGGTTGCCAGGTAATGAAAAAGTGTTGAGTTAGTTTATCTTAACCATTTTGAGGCCACATACCTATTTGTACATTTGATGAAAACTATAGAACTTCTCTCTGGAAAAATGTACACACACACACAAAATTTTACAGACAATTCCATGGGCTTCAAGGAGCTCAGGGTATCTTGGAGTTTCATTTGTTTTCATAAACTAGATCCTGATGTGCAATGGCTTGTTGGAGGCTGCAGGGTTTGGAGGTGAGTCTGAACAAGAAGGCATATAGCTGATACCGGGGGGTCAGTTTCAAATCACTCCACTCAACATTATTTATTCTTTGGTGTAGAGGTACTCCTGGTGCCAGTCTATGAACTATTTGATGTCAGTCCATGGCATCATAAATGTAGAAACTGAGAACAGGCATCTAAAAAAATTTATAGCAATTTGATGTGGTCACAACATGCAAGCATATGGTCCTTGGACTTGTCTCATTGAACAGGGTACGAAGCATTTTGGGTGCTGATGAGTTCACAAGGTGAGTTGCATGCAGTGGGAGCTGCATAGCAGTCATGCAAAAAGGCCCCCCCATCAGTTGTCAACAGGTTGGAAATTAAAAACCAAAGCACAAACTGGTCCTTCATTTCAGATAGTCTAAGAAGCAACAACAATGAAA
The DNA here is from genome assembly GCF_028878055.3 of Symphalangus syndactylus. Classification (NCBI taxonomy): domain Eukaryota; kingdom Metazoa; phylum Chordata; class Mammalia; order Primates; family Hylobatidae; genus Symphalangus; species Symphalangus syndactylus. The sequence continues at coordinate 25,753,097 of NC_072424.2, read as the reverse complement.
CCCAGAGTACCTTTGCTCACCCTACTACCTTGTTGTTTTAGCCTGTCTTTCTCTACTCTATACTTCTACAAAGTATACCTAGAACAAGGCGTAGGGTTGATATTCAGTAAATCTTTGCTGAACGGTGAGCAGAGCAAAACTGTTGCCCAAAAGGAGAAACCACATTTTTTTCCCTAATGATACCCTGCAGGGAAAAAAAAAATTTTTTTGTAATTCCTAGAAAGTTGAAGCTACTTACATGAAAAAAATATGATAGGAAATAAATTATAAGCAGTCATTAACTTCACTGAATATTCTCATAGAATGTGAAATAAATAGAATAATCTTAAAGAGCTGGTCCTCACTGTGGAAGTTGTGAGGCTTTCAGGACGGTTTGTATTTCAGTGTACATGTTGTATGAATTAACAAGTCAGTAACAAATGTGATCCATTTACAAGGCAGAAAAACTAGAGTGGTCTCAAGTATAATGATAGTCACAGTGGGAAGAATGTAATTTACTTAATTGACCAAATAAGAGTTTATTATAAATGAAAGGCAAACGAGATATGGTCATGCATTCTGTGCCTAGTTTTTCCCTTCTCTTACCCCTTTATGTCATCTCTTTCTGTCTTCCCTAAGGATCCAGAATTAGTAAAATCTGGTCTTTGAAAATCTTGCCTTAAAAAACTGGGCTTGTGGAAAGTCACCAGGCAGCCTGAGGACCGACCAATCTAAGGAGGGGTTTAATCCCAACCTCACAGCCCCTCTTCACCACCCCCATACCCAGTAGGGTCCATTCCATACCCCTAGCAGCACATCTGTGACACAGCAGGCTGCTAGGGGGACAGTCTGAACCCAAAGTCACCGGCTGTCTCACTAACCAGAGAAAGGGATTTTACCTCAGGAAAGTTTCTCAGGTTCTGTGGAACCAGTCCCTGCATAAAGAGACAGATTTCCTTCTTTCTTTTCTTTTTCCCCACCCCCCACCCCAAATGAGTGGATTCAGAAACATTATCTGCTAAAAGTAAAAGAAGAAGAAAAATTGAGAATATGTCACACAGCTGGTGAAATCAGTAGTAGAGGGTGTCTGGGTATGTGTTGCAAGAGTGACACCTGGTTTATGTTTATCAACAACTAAGCGAGCTATAAATTTTGTGGAAATAACTTTGCTTTTTAACATCCCTTTTGAACAACACAGGCCGTTTGCCCTATCTAATAAAAAGGAAACAGTTGTCCTGCTTACCATGCATGGGACATTGAAGGGATAAAGGAGCTTGTCCACAGTATGTGGGCCCAGAAATGCACAATAGCTAAAGTCTGATGTGACCTTTGTCTTTGCAAATAAAGAGACTGATAACCCAGGTGTCACCACCACATTTTTTAAACACATGCATCACAAAGGGCTCAGCTTAATGACTATTTTCAAGTACAAATGAATTTCCTGAAATGGAAGAAAAAAAATAGAATCATACTTGGGGGTAATTAGGGGCTCAGGCTACCCCTTGTGTTCTCGGACAATATCTAACAACAAATGTTCACTGCACCAATGCCCTGACTCCTATATGGAGTTTTATGATTACTGATAGTAACATGATTATGGTAACCATTATATGTACCAGGCATGGGGCTATGTATTTTATGTTAGTAGATTTTTTTAAATCTGCACAATAGGCCTAAGAGATCAATGTTTTTATTATTCCATTTTATAAGTAAGGAAACAACTAACTCAGATCATGCCCTCCGTAAGTGGCCAAGCTGGTCTCAGAACCAGGTCTAACTTCTCAGCCTTAACAACCATGATGCCTTTTAGGGGTTTTGGTTTGGTTGGTTTTGATTTTTTTTCTTAAAAGTTTAAAAAAATAGGCTTCTTTGCTCCTTGACTAAAAAGGTTCCAAACCACTTTTTACCCTAGAACTCATACAAGCCAACAGAGGGAATGGAAATTGGCCACAGCACTGTCACTGAAAGGTAATAATTAATGAAAAAGGTGTCACTTAAAGAGGCCAATGACAAAAAGTGTATGTTTCTCTTGGATTAACTGTTCTGACACTCTTTAAATAATGTGTTGATAGCAGCAGAGACCAAAAAGAATGCAAATGGACCTGAACATTTTAAACCTCTGGGAAGAAAAATATGAAAATAAAGATGTTTTCATCGCCCTAAACAACTTTTTGCACTTCATTTTCTGTGGTAGTAATTGTGATGTTTACCACTTCTTGTGTGCCTTTTTTGTGCTAAGCAACATGCTTATTTTTTAATTATCAACAATCCCCACAAATAGGAACTGTCTCAATTTTACAGTTAAAGAAACTTAGACTCCATGAAGTTAAGAAGTTATAGCTCTGTGTAGAATCTTAGGAAGACTTTCTCATTATGAAACAGACCACATTCGAAATATACAACAGAAGTAACAAGAAAAGCACATGCAAATTGATGAGCACTTCCAAGAGATCTCTTACAAGGCACAAGCAGTGAAGGGTCAGCACCTCCTGTGGGCTGATCCATTGTTGTTGATGGGGATATGAAGCAATTGAAATACAGTCAGATGGGCACTCCATTTTCAAATCAGCTGATGGCAGGCTGGACACCCTCGGTGTAATCTACAAAGACAGGGAAAAGGAAACCTGCGCCTCTTCAGTGCTCTAGTGGTACTGGCAAGTGTCACGTCTTGTGATCAGGAGAGTTCTACCAGCCCTCTTTGTGCGTGGCAAACCTGATACCAGAAAGTTCCACAGCCAAAGGCTGGGCATGCTGACTTCCAGTCCAGGGGCCCCAACATCAGGACCTCTCTCCCCAGCAGCAACACCTGGATTGAGTTATTTCACTTCTCTGGACTTGAATCTCACTGACCATAGAAGAGGGCATATTTCTCAGCAAAACAGCTGGGAAATTATGCTGGCCTTTTGTACAAGTCATATTAAGCTCCTTCAAAGAATACATGAAAAATCTGCATTATTTTAAAGGTGAAAATGGGCTTTTTAAGGGGGAGAGGTTACAGCTACCAGCAAACCAGAGATTTCCTCCATTCTGTGACCCTCCTTCCTCTGCATTCTTAAGGACTTGGCTAGAACTTGAGTTTTCCATTTCTCCTGATGGGAATGTGTCTTCAGGAGCTTATTGATAATTCTGTCTTTCAGCACAACTTTGTAAAGTTGAGGTCCCTGCCTATTGATAGTCACCTTGTGGCTTGTACTTGTCAGTCCAAAAGAATAAAGATCTACCTTTACATTCATTTAGAGTGAGGGATGGTGTAGAGCCAGGATGCCTAAGTGTCACCTCCTGCAGTTCACTGACACATGGAGTCCCTTTGACAGGTGCCCGAGTTTCTTCTTCCTATTTATTACAAGGTCTACTTCTAGGATTCTTTTTTTAACCTCTTTCCCCCTTTCCTTCCTGTTCTTCCCTCTTTTTTCTTCTTTTTCTGTCTCCTTGGCTTTTTAACTCTCTCCTCTTTTCTCTCTTTCCCTTTCCACTTTTCTTGTCAGCAGTTTATTCAACCACCATATAATAAATCCAGTAAGTGATCATAAAAATACCAATCCCAATTGCAAAAATGGCAGCACAGCCTCAGCTTGGAAAAAAAACTTGGAAAAACAAACTGAAATCATCAAAGACTAAAGACCAGATACTAAAAAGATGGGATTTGCTGTGAGATATATTTTATAATAAAAATTCTGCTATAAAGAAACATCTTTTTATTTTTTTCCTTGATAGTCTGAATAGTTTATACCTGATGCCAAGAAATTATATATAATTAGTCTGGGTAATGTATAATTTCCATTTGATTATATATATTAAAGTGATTAAGGAACTTCAGTTTTTCACTAGTAAATATCTGCCTTCTTTGTTGCATTCTGGGTCTGTAATGACTGTTTATATCAAGGGTAGCACTTGTTCAGAACTGAAGGGAGCAAAAGTTGGAATGCTTTAACCGAGCTTGGTTGCCTGATGTCTATGAATCTGGGAGATAACATGAAGTTAGCTACATTTTGGGAAAAACTGAAGGGAGATTTCAGTCCAATTTCTGAAGCCGCATGTAGTTTTGCATGACTTCCCGTGAGTAAACTCCATAAGGCCAACCCGGTGGCTCACGTCTGTAATCCCAAGACTTTGGGAGGCCAAGGCAGGTGGATCACCTGAGGTCAGGAGTTCGAGACCAGCCTGCCCAACATGGCGAAACCCCGTCTCTACTAAAAATACAAAAAAATTAGCCAGGCATGGTGGCAGGCACCTGTAATCCCAGCTACTCGGGAGGCTGAGGCAGGAGAATCGCTTGAACCTGGAAGGTGGTGGTTGCGGTGAGCTGAGATTGTGCCACTACACTCCAGCCTGGGCAACAAGAGTGAAACTCCATCTCAAAAAAAAAAAAAGAAAACTGCATAAAATAGCATAGATGAGAAGGCATATTTTAGGAAGATTACTCAGTTAAGTATGTGACATCACCAATATTTTTAATATTGCATAGAATGAAATGAAATTTTTGACATGTCAGTTTTTAATTAATGACTTCTACTTGCCTTTTGTAGATTACTTTCATATGTTTATTCCACATATTTTATAGCAGTTTTTCTTTTTCCAATTAGAGGATAGATTTCATCCTTTATCTTTGCAGGTAGCTGATCCAAGACATTTTTATGTAAATGGATTAATTAATTAGTAGCCTTCATTTGAAACTTAAAAAGAAAATAATCCTTTTTGAGAGGCATTAACTCTTTTTTAAAGCCACAAACGATTCTTTACTTAAGCACCTTGTCACACAATTAGAAATTATTTGACAGCATTAATCATAATAAAATGCATTAGCCTTTACTGAATCACCTTTTTTTCAAGCTAATTAAAAGAATCCATTCCCTAGGAGACTGTACAGCAACTTCACTTGTAAAAAATCACATTTTTGAGGAACTTAACGGTATATATTTATGAAACTTTTGAGCAAATGACATCACAAGTTCAATTACCTGTACAGCCTTTGTGAGAAGGCATCTAGCTACAGAGATGTGCTGGGTTCTAGGGAAGGCAGCTACATCTGGCCTTTGAGAGCCCTTAAGCCTCTCTGCCTTCCAGCCCTAGGATTTATGCAAATCAGAAATCTTTGGCTGTCTCTACTTCCTGGCCAGGCCAGCATAATCCACTTCCTTCGGGTTCATGTGACCATGCAAATTTGAGCACTCCTGAATAGTCCCACAGGGGCTGTGCCTCTCATTATTCCTGCCCCATTCTCTGTGCAGTGCAAGCATTCAGACTATGAATGGACAAGGGTTTAATTACTCACCACATCTGTCAGATCAGATTCAACTTGAGAATGAAGAGAATCCCAGACAAGCCCGGTCGTTTCTTTGCAATGTTCTTCATGGTCGAGGTCATCCAGCTCTGTCTTCTAGGGAATATTTTCCACTCCTTGTTTCATGACCTTCTGGAAAGCAGGGACTGTGGCTTTTGGAGATCCATTACTGGGCCTTTCACATTGTGTGTGGCCTTTACAAATGTTAATTAATCTTCCTGATGATGCACTGAGCATCAGGAAGCCCTTTATTCCCCTTGGGCTACTGATGACCAATATGAATGCCAGAAAGTTTTTCTTACTGTTTCCTGACCCACATGCTCCTCTCTGGATGCGCTTTGCTGCTTTTTCCCCTCCCTCTGATATGTTTCCATATGGCAGATTGACTGCTCACATTACTAGGTCAGCCAGAGTTGACATAGTAAAGGTGGATGGTCCCCAAGTAGAGAACATACCTCCAATTCCAAGGCTATCAGCCTTCCCAGGAAAACGTGCATAATAACAGCTAGGAAGGAGTGCATCCACTGGGGACCAGGTGATTCTGCTCAGTGCATGGGCACTAGCAGTCCTTCCCTTAGGTTTCTTTCCTTACTGGGATTATCTGGGTTTAAAAGGAGATTCCTGGCACGTTCAGCTCTGGAATACAAGGTTTATTGGGCTGCCGTGGTGTTTTTGAGTTTTGGTTTGATTTTTTTATTTTTTTGCTTTGCTTTTATTGTTTTAAAATTGCAATTGGTATAAAATTAACCATTTGAAAGTATACCATGCAGTACATTTACAGTGTTATGCAACCCTCATGTCTACCTAGTTCCAAAACATTTTCACCACCCCAAAAGGCAACCCCATGCCCATTAAACAGTCGCTTCCCATTCCCCTAGCCCCCATCTCTGTGGATTTACTCACCCTGGATATTTCATATAAATAGAATCATATAATATGTGACCTTTTGTGACTGGCTTCTTTCATTTAGCATGAAGTTTTTGAAGTTTGCCATAGTGTTTTACTATGGCATTCTCTGGCATAGGTGTGTTTATTATTTGGTCAAAGTTATTCATACGTTCTCTGTTTTGGGTAATGTCATCATCATCTATGGAAGTCTGAGAGACAGCTGGGTCCCCTCCCCTCGCTCACTCCTATTGTCTAATTATTCTTTAAGTCCTGTGGATTCCACATTTGCAATACTGCTAGTCAGTTCTCATTTACATTATTTTATTTTATTTTAGTTCATTTTATTTTGAGATAGAGTTTTGTACTTGTTGCCCAGGCTGGAGTGCAGTGGTGTGATCTCGGCTCACTCCAACCTCCGCCTCCTGGGTTCAAGCAATTCTCCTACCTCAGCCCAAGTAGCTGAGATTACAGGCGTGCACCACCACGCCCAGCTAATTTTGCATTTTTAGTAGAGACAGGGTTTCACCATGTTGGTCAGACTAGTCTCAAACTCCTGACCTCAGGTGATTCACCCACCTCAGCCTCCCAAAGTGCTGGGATTACAGGCATGAGCCACCATGCCTGGCCTTCATTTACATTCCTACTGCTCCTGCCCCTTTCAAATGCTATTCCTTCCCCAGTTTGTCTTTCTCAAACACAGACCCATCTGACCATGTCACTGCCCTTCTCAGTACTCTCCAGTGGCTCCTCCCACCTCAAAATAGGGTTCAAGCTCCTTATTAGCAGGCCAAGGCTGCCCACAATCTGCTCCTCTGCTCCCTCCATCATTCCCATCCCTCACCTGTATACCATGTCTGAGCCAAAGACATTAGACTCTTCAGGGGTCTCTGGCCCATGGTGCACACTCGTTCTTGCATCCTTTTATGTGTCCTGTTTCCTCCCCCTAAAATATTCTTCCTCTCCCCACAAATGCAGGAGTCCATTCCTCCTCTATAATCTTGCATTTTACCTTCTCACCTTCCCTGGTCCATTAATCAGAATGAATTCCTCCTTTCTCCCTAATTCTGGCATTTTATTTATCATAATACCTATCACAGCCAGTCCTTAAAAGGGCTCTTTGTAAATTTCTGTCCTTTTCCCACTAAATAGTGAGCTTCATGAAGGCAGAAATCTTGTCTTACTGATTTTAATATCTAGCAGCAACCGTTGTATAAGTCCTCAATAATTTTTTTTTTTTTTTTTTTTTTTTTGAGACAGAGTCTCACTCTGTTGCCCAGGCTGGAGTGCAGTGGCGCGATCTCGGCTCACTGCAATCTCCGCCTCCCAGGTTCAAGACATTCTCGTGCCTCAGCCTCCTGAATAGCTGGGATTACAGGCACCCGCCACCATGCCAGGCTAATTCTTTTGTATTTTTGGTAGAGATGGGGTCTCAAACTTCTGACCCCAAGTGATCCGCCCATCTCGGCCTCCCAAAGTGCTGGGATTACAGGCATGAGCAACCGCGCCCGGCCCTCAATAAATATTTTGTTGAATGATTTGAATTTTTTTCTCCAAAGAAAAAAACATGGGCCTACAAGGACCCCGAGTCAAGGAGAGAACCAGTTTGAAGCAAAGTAACAAGGACTAACATTTAAAATAGTAATTATTTTTATCTTCTATTGAATTTAAAGCTACCCACAGTGATTTACCAGTTTTAATTCGCAGAAAATGCAACTTTGCTTTTTTTCCCCTTCTGATTATGTTCTTCATTACAGATCTCAAGAGTTTTATATGCAGTTGCCAAAAATCTCTCTTTTGACAAATTGCACAGGAGGCATTTTGAGATTGTGTGATAGACTCGATTGAATTTAGGCCAAATCCTGTACACTTGTTTCACTCAAAACAAAAATACAGATGTAGGGCTACTCAAACATTTACCTATTTATTTTCTCCCAACCCTCCAAATTCATCTTTCTTTAAAAACAATCGATTGGATTCCTTTTAAATTAAATGCCGAGTAAACAATGCAAATAAAACTATTTTGTTTGCTGAGAAGTAATTGAAAATCTGCAACTAATTACAAATTGGCAAGCTCTGAGCCTACAAATAGCTGAAACACTCTGCTGAGGCATTGTTTACAGCTGGGTTCAAAACTGGTTTCCTTACACCAGCCATCCACAAGTTATTAATCAATACTTTGCCAAGTTCTATACCTCACCTTCAAAAAATTGTGATAAACATTTCATTTTCAATATGGGCTTCGTAAACAAAGCTGTTAAAAACTAGAGGAGGTTTAATTGGATAGAACACACAAAGCCTGCTCTTGGGTTATGTGAATTGGCTTTTCGATTAAATACCCTGTTCTTCCTCAACTGCTCAGGAACCTGCAACTTAGTTGAAATTAATATTCTGTCAGTCTGGTCACTGAGTCCCCTATGGCACTCCAAGTGCCACAAGACCTTCTTTAATTGCATTTCTGGAGAAAAGCAACATGTTCATGGACCATAGAGACACAGGGACAACAAATTTAATTTGGCATTGCAACATGCAGGTAAAGTAGAATTTGCACATGACTTTGTTCTGAGTGGTGAAATTTAAAATATACATGTATTTTAAAATATATTTTATATTTATATATAGTATATGTTTATATACTGTATATTTTATAGTTTTATATATACTATGTTTATTTTACATATGTATATATAAATGTATAAATTTTTTTTTTCCTAAATGCTCTTCCTCCAGATCTTCACTTTGCTGGCTCGCTCTTTTTCTTCAGATTTCAGTTGAATGTCACTCCTCAAAAAGACTCTCTGTTCACCTTACCTAATATCTCATATTTCTTTCCTTTCTTCATTTATTTACTTGGTTATTGTGATATACCACCACTAGATTGTAAGCTATGCGAGGACAGATTCCTTGTCTGTCTTATTCACTAGGCTCTAGAACTACTGTCTCTAACCCAATGGTGCCCGGCATATAGTAAGTTTTTAGTAAGTATTGGATGGGCAGACGGATAGATGGGTGGGTGGGTGGGTAGATGGATGGACTAAAGCGATGAATGAGGGAATCGAGTTAGGTTGGTTGGGACAAGCAGCAGAGTTAAGATAGAAATTGAATGCCAGGAAAAGGCATGACTCTGAAAGTGGCTCCTCTGATAAGAAACCAAAGCCTGTTGTTCTAAATGCCAAAATTGGAAACAAGTATACAAACTAGTGCATTTAGCAATGAGAGATGGTGAGAAATGCTACATAAGGATTTCTCTTCAGTGTTCACAAGGGTTGTTCTGTGGAAAAACAATTTAACCTGTCTCTGGCCCCAAAGGCTTGACCCAGAACCAACAAGTGGAAATTACTCAGACACGTATTGTGCCTTCAATGAGAGGCCTTCTCACTGAAAGAGCTGCCCTGGATGGAAAATGAGTAGTGAGATGATGCTGGTGGAAGTATTTATAGATGCAGTGCATGAGTACTTGGCAAGGATGCTATCAAAGGGGAAACTGGCATCAAATGTACTGGGTTCTGGGTGACTTATCTGGTCCCTTCCCATCCCAAAGCTTTATGATTCTATAATAATCAAGGGAAACCCATTACATAGTGGACAATTTTTTTTCTTTTTTTTTTTTTTTTTTGAGACAGAGTCTTGCCCTGTCGCCTGGCTGGAGTGCAGTGGCACAATCTTGGCTCACTACAACCTCTGCCTCCCAGGTCCAAGCGATTCTCTTGCCTCAGCCTCCTGAGTAGCTGGGACTACAGGCGCACACCACCACGCCCAGCTAATTTTTGTATTTTTTTTTTTTTTTTTTTGGTAGAGATGGGGTTTCACCATATTGGCCAGGATGGTCTCCATCTCTTAACCTCATGAGCCACCGCGCCCAACCCTAACAATTATTTTTAAAAGGAGGAATTTAAATGAGCTGTGGATTATTCATTTGGTCCCATAAGAAGATAACTAAAAAATGACAAAAATGAACTGAACAAAAATGTTCTAACAAAATAATAAGGCTGAATTTTTAAAGTCTCTTGCACATCTTCTGTTCCCTGGGATGCCTTAGACGGGGTGTGCAGTATTTTAGGCACATCGTGAGCAAGGAGCCTGCGTTCCCAGGGGGTGGCAGGGACAGCATGTAAGATCTTAATCCAGCTCTGTGATCTGAAGGCAAAGCCTGTATGTGTGAAACACAGGGGTACCTCAAAAATAGAACAAGAGCACTCCAACCATGTGAGGATGACTGTCAAGGTCACTGAGACCTACAGTGATCTGGAAAATTAAAGCTCTCTGGCCACCTTTCCTGTCAGGACATACTTCTGGAGATCAAAAAAAAAATTACAAATTGATGATTTTCTGTTGCTGAGTCATTTTTCTTGCATTTCTTTCTGCTTTTCCTGTTCATTGTTGGTTTGATAGCTGAGCCGTAGAATCGATGCCTTTCAGCGAGTGTGAGGGAGAGAGCTGAGGATGGACATATGTCCCCTCTAGGCACATTTAGGCGGGGATGCATAGGGCCTCCTGCAAGTCCTCAGATGTCCGGAGATCAAGATGAGTGTCTTGTCTGGTTAATGAAGTTTGGATTATTCACTGCACCACAATCTCATTCTTATCCTTGTCAATTGTTGGGGCAAATGGAATACTGAGAATGGAATGTGGGAAGGGAGTTTAGATTCCTCACCTGGTTTCTAGCCAGTCTGATTCGTTGTCTTACCAGAGAGGCCTCATTTGGGCCATATGTAAAGTGGCACCATCCCTGGCGAGCACCCCTAATGTGCCTTGTGCCCACATGTCCCTTCATCTGGGTAGATCCCACTCATCTCACAAGGCCCAGCTTCAATGTTAACTTCTGTCTGAAGCTCCCCAAGCCTTCAGGCAGAATAACTATTCTTTCCTCTGTGCTTCCTCACTCTCCTCTATACCACATTTGTCAGTTTATGTTATGGATTGTTCTGTACAGACTTGGCTCTCCTCTGAGGCTAGGAGATCCTTGAGGACAGGGTATGTGTTTCCTTTTTCTTTATATCTAGGATTCAGCACAGTTCTTGGTCCTCAATGAATGCCTGATGAAATGGAAAATAAATGACTGGACATCTGAAATATTAAAGGAATTAATATTTTGTGGGTGGAGAGAAATCAAGACATGTAAAGTTCAGTGTAAAATTAATCTTTGCTCCCCAATACAGTCTGATTAAACGGTGACAGTTTCTTCCTCTCATGAGCCACCTGGATCTTAGTGGTTATTTTCTTACAAGACCGTTGAGTTTACAATACGACAGAACTGTGTTTACCTTGGAACAAGGGCTGTCCTCTATTAAGAAGCTTTCAGTACAGCCCGAGAGTCAAGTTATGGTGTTGTGGGCAGAAAGCCAGCAGGGAAAGCCTTGAGGAGAAAGCCCTCATGGATGAGAAATGCTTTATCATCTGGTCCCTGAATCTTGTGGAATTCAGCAGTGACCTAGCCGCATGATCCCGCAGTGAGGGCTTAACACGTTCCACGGCCTGAACTCGCTGTGAATGGACTCCAGATTCCCAGTGATGCATGCAGCCCCTCAGGGTCGTCAGAGGCCATCGTGCTGCCAGTCAGACAAGGCAGGTGGAATGTTGCACAGCTGCACTCTGGTTGCATTTCCCAACACCTCCCTGTCTCACGATGCTTGCACGTTGGCATGCTGTTCCTGCCACCTTGTCATACTTGTGTGTGTGGAGAGCCTGTCCCCAGTGCTGTTTTCTCAGGACGAGCTCAACTTCACTTCCTCCCGTCTTATCGAACCCTTTGTTTCCAAAATTGTTAATCAAGCCACTTGGGGGGTTGAACTCAACTCCTCCCTCCCAATGTCCTCCCAGCTCAAAGTAATGAGAAAAACAATTGCCCACAGTGAGGATGTCCGTGGTCCCCATTTTCCCCAGTCTATCATGCCTTAGATAGATAAGGCTGTTGAATTTTGTCAGTTGCATGTCCCACATGCTAATGGTGGTTATTTGGACATCTCTGCTACAAGCCCAGCTTAAGAAACCATATGGCCTCAGATTCTTCAATGCCACAGCTATGGTACTCTTCCATGTTAAGAGACTTAACAGATGAAATATGGTTTTCCGAACCTCTTTTCATTTACCATCAAAATAACAAGCGATGTCTTGTATTTCAACAGAGATGTTCTTTTCACTCAGTTGCTCTGCAAAGAATGTGCCCTTGTCTCTGCTGTAGATTTTTATTTTATTTGTAAATTGTGCGTGCTGCATGCTACGGAATACTGAAAAAGCCATACACCCTGGCTTGTTGGTTGACACATAGTATGTGTGATTACAGATTGTTTGAATAACAGTGGACTATTGAACTGCCATCCAGATGTGTGTGGAGTTAACTGTGGGAATGTCCACAAAGGAGGATTATCTTTCTTGTTGCTGGGGCCAAGGCCCCCAGAAAGTGGAAACATAAGCGTGGCAGCTAGTCAAATAGAACAGTAGCTACAATTGGCTCTTCAGAAGCAAAATTAATCATTTTTTAAAAATTATGCATTGCAATTAAGACTGGGTTTGTTCTCTAATAGTAAATCATGCAAAGAAAATGCCAAACAATAACAAAAAAATTGCAGCTTTGAATGCCCTTTGTGAATGGTTTCGTCATTTTGTGTTTTTAAACGTTTAGAAATTCAGAACATTGTAGATTAAAGATAAGACCTCAACCATTGCAAGCCTCTGAGCCATCATCTTGTAGACTTGATCTGTGTTTCCTGCACTCTTCCATTCTTTATACCGTACGGGATACTGTAAGCATTGATTAGTTGGTGTTCACAAATACTGGCCATGGGAAAACAATGCAGAATTCCCCCTGTGAACACTTTCTTTCTTTCTTTTCTTTTTCTTTTCCTTTTTTTTTTTGAGACAGAGTCTTGTTCTGTCACCCAGGCTGGAGTGCAGTGGTGCAATCTCAACACACTGCAACCTCCGCCTCCCGGGTTCAAGCAAGTCTCCTGCCTCAGCCTCCTGAGTAGCTAGGACCACAGGCACGTGCCACCACACGTGACTAATTTTTGTATTTTTAGTAGAGACGGGGTTTCACCAACTTGGCCAGGCTGGTCTTGAACTCCTGACCTGAAGTGATCTGCCCGCTTCAGCCTCCCAAAGTACTGGGATTACAGGCGTGTGCCACAATGCCCAACCTTGAACATTTTCTTTAAAAGATATTTGAACCACAATGAGATACCACTTCCCACCTACTAGAATGGCTAAAATAAAACAGACAATAACAAGTTTTGGCAAGGATATGGAGAAATTGGAATGCTCATGTGCAGTTGGTGAGAATGTAAAATGGGGTCACCACTTTGAAAAACAGTTTGGCAATCACTTAAAATGGTAAACATGGAGTTTACCCTATGATCCAGCATTTGCATTACTAGGTATCTGTATCCAAGACCCATGAAAACCTATGTCCACACAAAAACTTATACATGAATATTTATAACAGCATTATTTATAATAGTCAAAAAGTAGAAGCAACCCAAATGTCCATCAACTGATGAGTGTATAAATAAAATGTGGTCTATTATTCAGCCATGGACAGGAATGAAGTACTAATCCAACATGGATAAACCTGAAAACATGCCCAGTAAAAGAAGCCAGACACAAGAGACCACATATTCTATGAATCCATTGTATGAAATGTCTGGAATAACTAAATCTATAGAGACAAAAAGTAGATTATTAGTGGTCACAGAGCACTGGAGAGGGGAAATTAAGAGTGACTATTAATGGGCCAGGCATGGTGGCTCACGCCTGTATTCCCAGCACTTTGGGAAGCTGAGGCAGGCAGATCACTTGAGGTCAGAAGTTCATGACCAGCCTGGCCAACCTGGTGGAACCCCATCCTACTAAAAATAGAAAAATTATCTGAGCATGGTGGCACGCGCCTGTAATCCCAGCTACTCAGGAGGCTGAGGCAGGAGTATCACTTGAGCCCAGGAGGCGGAGGTTTGCAGTGAGTCAGGATCACGCTACTTTACTCCAGCCTGTCTCAAAAACTAAAAGACAAAAGAGTGACTGTTAACGAATATTGGGGTTCCTTTTGGAGTGACGAAAGTCTTCTAAAATTGATATTGATGATGATTGTACAACTCGGTGAACACACTAAAAATTCTTAAATTTTACACTTTAAATGGGTGAATTGCATGGTATGTGAATCATACCTCAATAAAACTGTTTAAAAATGAAGACAAATGAAGATATTTTCAGATAAAAAATTTTTAAAGGTATTTGAAAGTGAGTTTTTAAAAATTATACCTAAAATTAGGATATCTTCAAAAATCAACATATCTGAACTTTTTTACCAGTGTGGAAAAAAGGGGGAAATGCTTTTCAATTTAATAGCTTATATCTTTTTTTTTTCTTTCCTGGAATGAAAGATCTGTTACTTGTTCGACAGTGTCAATGCTTTCTATCTCTGGTTGGAATCTGCAGCAGTCAGTTGGCACCCAGCCATCAAATACCTAGATTTACCTTTGTGCAATAAAAGTCCCTTTAGCAGTGCATATTGAGATATATCATTTTGAACCTATTTTAAATTCTGTAGCAAGCAAGTAAAAAAAAAAAATTAAATCATGAAACATCAGGCAAGTCAAAGGAAACAAAGAAACGAATAGGAAATCCTCTCTAGATTCTGTTCCCACTTTACTTTCTGTAGTTTGATCTAAAGAAAAATGTGGAATTTCCTGCAGAGTGATTAATAGGCTAATGTGGTGACTGACAGGCACTCTGAGCTTGACCTGGCAGGTAAAGGCTAACTGGTACGTTAAGTTGATTACACAATTTCCTCTAAATAAGTTGACAAGTGGTTTGCACAGTTGCCTTGACTTTTGCCCTTATAAATGCACACTTATAAATGAATTGCTTTTTCAGCTAAAGCAATCCTTATTTTAGATGTGACATGTGTTAAGTAAACAGCTTGATACAGAACCCCAGCATCCTAGCCTTCCTAGCCAGGTCAGATTATCAGAGTTGCTAGGAAATAAGAGTTTTGAGCCTGAAACTCAGCTTTGAGATGTGGTTGTATCTCTAGGGCATAAGAAACCCAAAACTATTTTTCTTCCCTCTAGTATTGTGAAGCAGATTATTAGATTTGAGAAGATGTGTTCCACAAATGGCTCGAAAGAGTCCAGGAGTGGAGGCTGCTAAATGGTTTGCTTAATTCTTATGCTTTATACAGATCTCCTTTCAGGATGTCAAGTTTGTAGGAAAATGCAGCCTTTGGTTGGTATTTCTTTAAAAATATGACAGAGAAAAGATTTCTAGTTGGCATGTCTGTTCTATGATCGTTTTCACAAGAAGAAAATGTCCATTTGTACTTCAGAGAATATGGTTTATTGAGATATTTTGTTTTACAGATGTACTGCTTCCTGCTATTTAAGGGGAGAGTTACAAAAAGCTATGATAAATGAACAGGAAATACAGTTTGAGATAATAAATCAAAATGCTCTTTAGGAAAATAACTATTTATTTGTAGATTTATAAGCCAGGCACCTTTATTGAACCTAATATATCCTGATTTGATAAGCAAGAGGAGATTTGCTAATGTTGTTGCTTTAGCTGGGACCTATTCTCGTGTGTGTGTGTGTGTGTGTGTGTGTGTCTTCCTGAATGAGTTAAACATTTGGAAAATGAATTGATTTTTATTTGTATATACAAAGATAATACCATTTATGCTTTCCAGGTCTAGAATATGACAAGCCTTGAGTTCATCTGGAAAATAGAACATTATTAGGACTCAGAGGTTAAACGTACCATCCCACCATCAAAGTCTGTGAATGCTCCCCTGCAACAATGAGCAGACCCATTATAAATCGTCTTCATTCATGTTAACTCTTACAAAAGATGAAACTCGTCAGGCTTACAGTGTTTACTACTTTCCAGAGATGACTCATGCAGTAATCTTTTTATTTATTTCATTATTTCACTCCATCGTCTGGAGGTACTCATAACAAAAGGATTGCCTTCCACTTTGTGGCTGGGGCTGGCTGTGTACTTGGTAAGGACCGGGCTAGTCCCTCCTGCAGTGTGGTTTCTCCTTGCTAGTCTTCAATATCCAGTAACCATTAACTATGAACAACATCCTCCACTCATTTCACTTCCTCCCCAGCTGGCCAGCGTCCTTTAGACATATTCATGAGCCAGAGGGAGATATTTCATGCCCAACCCTCTCTGCCTGTGGAAGGTTGGAGTCTCCTGAGGTTTGGATTTAAACTCCACATGACAAACCCAAGTTTCAGGACCCTCCCACCCCAGTGGAATAGTCAGAGAAGTTTCTGCTGCCTCTCATTTTTCTCTCTCAAGAGAGAGCACTCTTAAAAAGAAAAAAATTATTTCGGTTATATACATTTTCAATCAAATATTTTAGAAATAAAAAATATAGGACATAATATAATGAACACCTTTCTTCCTGGTATAAGCTTAAGAGTTAATATTTTACAAATACAGTGAAGCCCCTGTTCAACCTCAAGTTTCCTTATAAGACCAAGTCTGCAGCACCTTGAAGCAATCCACATCAAATGCTGGGGCCCTCCCTGTGAAAGGAAACAGGGATGATATACTCAGGGAGGAAGAATGGACTTTTTCTTTGTTGGTTTGTGTTTTTAATATTCCAGATATTTGAACCATAAGAAATTGCCAGTATTCAATTGTTTTCTACTTATGGAAATGTCAGTTTTATATGGGTCAGCCTCATAGCAGGGAGACAAATGTCCCTTGCACATTACAGAAAAAAACTAAATCAAACTCGCATCTCCTCTTGTATAAGCTGGTAGCCTCAGATTGGCTTCCCTGCCTTAATTCTCAACCCCCTCCAATTCAGCCTCCACTCTCTTGCCACAACCATATAGATAAATCTGATTAAAGTTAATTCTGGCTAAAAATTTAAACATATTTCATTGCAGAAATATCAGTGATTGGTTATGGTGTTCCACCCTCAGATTCTGCCGGAAGTGATATGGAACATATGGCATATGCTTACATTTTCTTCTTCTTCCTTTTTTTTTTTTTTTTTCGAGACAGGGTCTGTCGCCCAGGCTGGCACAACCACGGCTCACTGTAGCCTTGGCCTCTCAGGCTCAAGCGATCTTCCTACCTCAGCCTCCCAAGTAGCTGGGACTACACGCACATGCCACCATGCACGACTTATTTTTAAATTTTTTGTGGAAACAAGGTCTTGCTGCGTTGCCAGGGCTGGTCTCAAACTCCTGGGTTTAAGCAATCCTCCTGCCTCTGCCTCCCAAAGTGCTGGGATTACAGGCGTGAGCCAAGGCGCCTGGCCTACTATTGCACTTTCGATGTTGTCCCTTAACTGTGCATCGACGTCCCTTCCTGTCGGAGCTCTTACTAGAAGCCAGCTACGTTGCAGAGACAGCACGTTAAGCATCTTGTCTCATTTCATCCTCACAGCAGACTGAGATATCCAAGGGTAGAACAGGTTTTGTGGGACCTGAAGCATTTACAGTTCGGGGTACTCTCTGAAAGAAACATTAAACTTACAGTAAGTTATGAAAGTTAATGATCGTCTAGGTCAAGAAAAGAAAGTGCAACACATTTTTTAAAGCAGGCAAATACTACAGACACCATAAAATGCAGGAAAAAAGTTGTTTTATTAATTAACTGATTGACACACATTTATAATACTTTTTTTCCCTATGTTTTTTGGCTGCATAATCCCTGGCCATTTCTTCACATAATAATTATTTTATGACTTTTTATGGAGAGAATAGGAAGAGGGTTAACTTCTTCCTCTAGCATGGTTGATTAATACTTGTTTTTTTTTTTTTTTTAATGATTGAAAGTTTAATAAAATCTTCTTTGGCTCCGTGGTTCAGTATTAGTAATGTCGTGGAAGTTTTTAAGATTGTTGTCAAATGAACATATCTCTCACTTTTTGTCCATATATGAGCTGTAGGATTTGGATTTTTTTTTTTCTCAGACTAGTTTCTGGCTCTATACATTTTGTTTTTGTGCCACCCACGTACCTCCAGTGTGGAGTGCTCTCACTATGTTCACAACACAGTAAGACCTCTGAGCTTGCACCTTTGTGTCCCAATACTCCATGAGTTGACCATCTCCAGCTCAACACAGCTGACAGCGATTTAACCAGTCATGGAAATGACTGCGGACATGTGAATCTATCCCACTATATCCAAAGTAAATTATCCCTAACTCAGCTTCCCCTTAGCTGGATCCCAAAAGTGCTCACAGCCACACCGATGCTATCCAACATGAAAGGGAATAGTAGAAAGTCAATTGTCCTAACCATGCATTGCAGTTACTATATCTTTTTTTTTTTTTTTTTTTTTTTGAGACAGAGTCTCGCTGTTGCCCAGGCTGGAGTGCAGTGGCGCGATCTCGGCTCACTGCAGGCTCCGCCCCCCGGCGTTCACGCCATTCTCCTGCCTCAGCCTCCCGAGTAGCTGGGACTACAGGCGCACGCCATCTCGCCCGGCTAATTTTTTGTATTTTTAGTGGAGACGGGATTTCACTGTGTTAGCCAGGATGGTCTCGATCTCCTGACCTCGTGATCTGCCCGCCTCGGCCTCCCAAAGTGCTGGGATTACAGGCGTGAGCCACCGCGCCCGGCCATCTTATTTTTACAAAGATACTTGGCCAAGCGAACATACTGCTAAGACCTCTTTCAGCACCTTGGAAGGAGCCCAAACAAGTGAAGGACTGACCCTGAAGCCCAGAATGAAGCCGAGAAGCCACGTGTGAATCTCCTAGGAGATTTGTGCAAGGTTACTCAGGTAGCAAGAGGCAGAGCTGGGATTTGAACTCAGTCTTTAGAGGCCAATTTAAGAATCTTTTAAATTATGCTAACTCATGTCTTGTATTACAAAACCTTTCCCTTCCCTATCCCACCTTAGTGCTCAGTAAGTACATAGCCATTGGTCAACATTTGCTACAGAAAAAATAGACATCTAAGTCTCAAAACAGGTTTGCTATGTTCTTGATCATGTTTAGGCCAACTTCCTTGAAGACTCTGGAATTTCATGTCTATTTGAAATCAATTTTATGATATAGAATTTCAGATAACTCTGTACGAAACAAAACTCACTGCCTCTACACCACCCATGTTATAGAAACCACGTTGCTCCTCAGTCATCTGGGAGTATTTCCCAGCATGCCCCAAGGACTGATAAATATAGTACAGTCCTTAGGTTTATCCTGGTGTCCCTAAGAGTCACAGTTCGGAAATGGTGGGACACTCTTAATTAGAAGGGGGACAGCCAGCAGCGACCCTGCTTTCAGTGCCCTGGCACCTACAGAAAAAAGCCTTTCTGTCTGATAAACCCTCTGGTGTCTGCAGCCCACCGCTGTACACATGGGCGGAACTCGCCCTCACAGAACAAGTGTGTTTGCCAAAACAGGGAGTGAAGTATCTTGCAAGGCCACTTGTTCCAGAAGAAAGACAGGATAAGGGAAGTGGCAGAAACAGTGATAGGGAAGGAGTTTTTCCACGTTAACAGGAGTGAACCGATAAGCCTGACCTTACAGACAAATGTTGAGGGTCCTAAGAGCACCTCTCAGGCCAAAATTAACTGAGCAAATTTGACTTGGCTTCCCATTTTATAATGGAAAAAATTCCTAGGGAGAAAGAAAACTCAACATTGGCTGCTATCACGGCTGATGGATTTGACTTCTTATCTGCCAGATTTTCCTACTAAACAAGTCAATGGAATCACTTTCTAATATGTCCGAACTAGAAGGTTGCGTGATAAAAATATGTTAATAATATTATCATTCTTACAGTCCCTGGGCCAAGAATGTTTACAGTCCTTATCTCATTTAATCCTCACAAGAACCCTCTGGGGCTATTTCAATTTACAGACGAAGATAGTGAGACTCAGAGAGGTCCAGACATTTACCCAGCCCAGTCACACAGCCAACAAGCGGTGGAGGCCAGATTTGAACTAGGGCAGTCAGATTCGGGGACCTGTGCATTTATCCACTGTTACACAGCAAGGTCCGTCTGAATCGTATTCCTGTCTCTCTCCTCGGGACTCCACCGGGCCTCCACACACTTCCCATAAGTGGGGAATGCCTTAAGACACTCTCTGAGTGTTACCCTGTGATGTGGGTAAAGCAAACGGGAGCTATTTTTATCATCTGCCACAAGTATTCTTATTAGCATGCATTGCTTAATGACGGGGATGCGTTCTGAGAGTTCATCATTGTGCGAATATTACAGAGTGTGCTTACACAAACCTAGATGGTAAAGTCTACTACACACCTAGGCTGTAAGGTATACCCTATTGTGCCTAGGCTACACTCATGTACAGCATTTTACTGTCCTGAATACAATAGGCAGTTATAACACAATGGTTAAGTATTTGTGTATGTAAACATAGAAAAGTTACAGTAAAAATACTGTATTACAGCTATAGTTTCCGTTGTTGACCAAAACGTTGTTATGTGGCCGATGACTGTAATTGTTTTGTTTTGTTTTCTCTTGGGGTGCCTAGAATAAAACATAAGAATATTGGTAAGGAAGCAAAATAAATATGTATTGGTCCCCAAAAGCCTTGATACATGCTTGATTCTTCAACCTTACGTGGAGACCGGGTTGTGTAGAAGGAAGCCCTCAAAGAGGAATATGGAGAGTGTGGCTTCTTCCTTCTGGCAAACTCAGAGTTCAGTGCTGCCCCTTTGGAGGCTGGAACAAGGTTCCCCATGTGTTTCTCAGTTGTACCTAGCAATTTCCCTAGGAAGTTTTTGAAAAGTTTCCAGGGGTGGCAGCCACACTCACATGGCCCAGCTGGAGGATACAGTGGCAATCCAACGCCCAGACAGGGTCCTGGGTGAAACGCCTCAACGAGGACTCCTAGACCAAAGCGGAGAGGAAGTGATGGGCCAAGGCAACAAGAGGGAGCCTTGGGAGAATGCATGCTCCAACCCCTCATCTCATAGGTGGAGAAACTGAGGCCCAGGTAGAGGAAGTGACTTGCTAAAGGTCACTCAGCTAATCTTGGTGGAGCCAGCACTAGGATTCCTGACAAGAGACCCTTTCCACCATAGGCTGCTGACATGCCCAGCTCAGGGCAACGTCACCCACCCAGACAGGTACCTCCCACGGCAAAGCCTAAATACACAATGATAGATTAGTCATACAGCGATCCAGTTTGGGGTTGCATTTGAAAATTGTACTGAAAAAAACAATAACCAGAGAGGCTTTGCCCATTTTTCTCAGGTGGCTAGATTGTCAGTGTAGAACACTAAAAAAGCTATTTAAATTAACTCTATTTTATTCATACAGTTGGCGACTCATCTATAATAACACATGTTGTCACATTACCTGAGCCAGTCGAGTTTTCTCCAGATTTATATTCCACAGCAGAGATGCAGGGAAGTTGCCCAACAAGTCCTTTATTACTTATTCTGAAACCCAAGATGTGCCCTGGATAATTATACACATGTACGAATAACTCACACACAAATGACACCTGTTACCCTTTTTTTTTTTAATTGAGAAACCTTGTTTGAATATACTTGGAAAGGGATGGGAAAAATCAAATTATTGTTCACATCAATCTATCTTTGCCATGAGAATATTTTTAGAAAATGTTTTGTCTTTTTTTTTTTTTTTTTTTTTGAGACGGAGTCTCACTCTGTCGCCCAGGCTAGAGTGCAGTGGCACGATCTCGGCTCACTGCAAGCTCCGCCTCCTGGGTTCACGCCATTCTCCTGCCTCAGCCTCCCGAGTAGCTGGGACTACAGGTGCCTGCCACCACGCCTGGCTAATTTTTTTTTTGTATTTTTAGTAGAGACGGGGTTTCACTGTGTTAGCCAGGATAGTCTCAATCTCCTGACCTTGTGATCCACCCGCCTCAGCCTCCCAAAGTGCTGGGATTACAGGCATGAGCCACTGTGCCCAGTAGAAAATGTTTTGTCTTACATGCTTTAAGTATATTCTTATCAAAACCTTGGAGTTACAGATTTAGTTCATTCGAATTATGGAAAAGTCTACCATATGACCCAATGAGTAAAACCAATCTTCATTGTCAAATAAAACAACGAGGTAGACTGATTTTCTAACAGAACAAGTCTGACGTGATTTTTTTTCTGTTTAAATAAATGCATTAATACATGAACCAAGGACAACCACATCACTTCTGTTCTAATTCTAGGGTAGTTGGGAAGCCAGTCCAGTGGCCTTAGGTGGATTTATGGAGTGTGGAGCTTTAAGCCTGTCTGTGAATTTGGCATATGGGGCAGAAGGCACTTCCACCATCAGTACTGCTTACTGACACTCTATTTGCTTTGTCCTCACAAGACTTTCTCAGAAAAACTACATTCTTTGAAAATGAGGTAGGGGGTGGAAAATGTGAAACCATCAATGAAGATTGTCAAAAGTTGCACCACCCTAGTCGACAATACATCTGAATTCAGATCATCCCAACAAGCGTTGAACGCTGCTTCACCCTTGATAGGAATACGTGTAAGACAGGGAGAAACTCAGAGCTGTAGCTGGGATCTGTGGCCCTTGGTGAAAGGAGTAGCTGCTTACAGCAGTCCTTCGTATTGCCTGTTTGCCTCTATGGAGGTTTTTACACTTCAGGCAGAGCTACTTAGTAAAGTGGGAAAAGGCATTTAAGGAAAGAGAGGGAAAAGAACTGCGAGATACCTGGATTGCTTTTGGCGAATAATACATATAGGACGGACCTGGAAATCAGTTCTCTTAAACTTAGCTATGCTCTAGTTTGAAGACTTCAGGAAAAATCCTTCCAGATACTGACAAGAGGCCATATACCCAGGCATTTTTTGCAACACTGGAGTAGCAGAAATTTAGAAGCAACATAAATGTTCATCATTTGGCAAGAGGGTCAATGCAGTAGCATACTATATAACTATTAAATGAACCATGCACACATATATGCAGTTTGAAACTTACACTGAGTGAAAAGATAATTTTCAAACAAGGTATATAGGAAGTATTATACATGTTGATATATATGTAGTAAAAGTATAAAAACAGGGACAAGCTTCAGGTTAGTAGTTACCTGGAGGTAGAGATGAATGAGGAGGAACTGTCCCATGTTATCTTTTCAAAAGACCAGCTCAGCCTTCCATGGGATTAAATCAATTATTGTCTTTGGGGAGAAACAAAGAGACTGCCTTTTTTTTTTAGTTTTGTTTTTGTTTTTGTTTTTTGAGGTAGGGTCTCACTCTGTCGCCTACACTGGAGTGCGGTAGCACGAGCATAGCCCACTGTAGCCTCAAACTCCTGGGCTCAAATGATCCCCCATCTCAACCTCCCAAGTAGCTAGGACTATAGGCTTGCACCACCATGCCTGACTAATTTTGTAGTTTTTTTTTTGTTTGTTTTGTTTGCTTGTTTTTTGAGAGAGGAGGTCTCACTGTGTTGCCCAGGCTGGTCTGGAGCTCCTGGACACAAGCAATCCTTCCTCTTCAGCCTCCCAAAGTGCTGGGATTACGTGAGCCACCACACCTAGCCAAGACTGATTTTTAAATCTGTGTCTTATGCAACAGTCTAATGACAGAAAGGGCCTTAGAGTTTCAACTTAGGCTTTTGTGGGAGAACAAACTAATTGAGCTGCCTCTCACCTAGGATACTCCTACAGCCCAAACTACGAGTTCAGGAGAATTCTATCTTGGAAAGGGCTGAGTCTTATTAGACTGCTTATCCCTAATACTCTGCAGAGTCATCCCTCATTTATTTTTTAATGAAATTTGACAAAATATGTACACTAAGTCTCCTGTAGAATGGCCATAATTTGTGCTTAGGAATGCATAATTTTATCAGGATCTCTGTAATTAGATATTGTGCAATAGAATAAAAAGCAAATACTATGTGTCCCATGGCAACCTCGGCCTTTAGTATCTCACTATCTTTGAGATAACGAAGGTTTCCACAGACACACGTACCACATGGGATTTTTAAGTAGACATCCAGGAAGAGAACACAAGTTCCCCTGTTGGTTTTCCCCTATTTTTAAGGGTGAGTGTATGAATGTGTGTTTTGTTCTCTTCCTTTTATATTGCCTCCTGGATTTGGGTTGTTTTCCTTTATCTGTCTGGACTGTAAATGTGGATTTGAAGGTTCATAGTCCTGTAGAATAACGTCAGTGCTTGAGCTAGTGTTTGGTGTGAAGTACCTATCTTTTGAAGAGAGAGAAAAGAATTACGACTGTGGTAAGATTTAAGAGGAAAGAATTAAGATTATGTAAGGATTGAAGAAAGGTTTGCTGGGAATGTGGTGTGTGTTTTAGCAGAGACCCCAATGACCTGCCAGGGCACGTAGAGAGAGCAGGCTACTTGAGGGCAGGGAGTGGACCGCGGCCATTTCTGTGACCTCACATCTGGCATGGCTAGGCACACAGTAGGTGCTCAATAATTAACTCCCTGCTGTTTCCCTAATCACGTAGAGGAAAACAATAATGTTCAGTAATTAACTGTTTAAAAAAAAAAAAAAAAAAAAAAAAAGCCCTGCAAGCTGCATCTTTGCTTCTAGACCAGGAGACAGCTGCCCACATCTCATGGGGATGCAGTTAGGACATAATTTAAAATATCATCCATTTCTTCTAAAATGTATAGTTTCTTTGGAGGCAATTGTAGTCACTTTTGTAAATAGGACCAATAAAGGGGATAAAATTGTCCATCACTCCACTGAAATAAGGAAATAGAGCAAGAACCTAGGAGTTATACTACTCTACTAGAGATTACACATTATAGAATAGTGCAGAAAGCAAGCCACATGAAAGGGTCAATTTAATGTCGCATCCTGCAGAGGTGAGGAGTTGATCTCCAACTATTCTCATTGGTTACACAATCACATTGAGGTATTTAAATCCTGGCAGGTGGGAGCCTTTGCTTCCTTTGCTCAACGGTGAATTCACATGGTGGTGCGGTAGGCAGAGGTTGCACAGCATTCTCTAATAGCTACAACTTATCTAGTCTTATCCAGTTAGGTACCAGGGAAGTGATTACACATGTTCAGATACATCAATTTAACAGTAATCAAAGAGTTCTTTTAACTTAGAACTCAGGGAAGTCAGGTCTGTCTTCTCAAGCTGAGAAGAACCAAAGTCATGGTATAGACATAACCATACACAGGTAATGTAAAACTATAAGCTGAAAACAGGTGTAGAAAAAACACGAGAAGATGCAGTTATGAGAGGGTTGCAGATGTTAATGACCAATTCCTCCCAACTAAGCTGTGGTGAGACCCAGAGTCAGGAGCTACCAGGACTGAATCCAGCCTGGCTCCAGCCAGGGTCCCCTTCTCTGTTGTCATACTGATCCCATTTTGTCCTCTGATCCCCCTCTGTCTTTTCCAGGTTTGTGCTATTCTGATTACATTATCGACTAGTCTGAAGCAGAGCTGGTATCTCTTTACCGGGGAGTCCGCTTCACCAGCCACAGCTGCTGAAAGAATAACTTGCAGATTTCACCCACTGCATTTCTGTTGCTCAAACAGTTTCTGACCTTTGTGCTATTTGAGAAATCTTTGAAATGCTGAAGGTATGATTCTCCTTCAGGGGGAACATGCTTTGGAAAAATGCCCACCTAATAAAACGTATTTTCTTTCTGCTGTGGCTGGCAGGGTTTTTATAAGGCCCATTTGCTTTAGCTAGGTGAAGAACAGCTTCTAGAATAGATGTTGCCTCCACTTAGGAAACTATGGATTGTTTTCTGTATTGAACTATCACACTACAGTATTAGTGTTTGGGAAGAAAGAATTCTGCTGCCTGGTTGGTGTTCTGCTATTTACCACCCTAAAATTCATCCCACTGGGGTTACAGTGGCCTGGCAGTCTCTCTTGGGTATAGTGTAGACTTCTTTGTGGTACTTCAGCTCACTTACATGGACTTGTTTTTTGCCTAATGCCCTTTTTTTTGTATGATAGAGGTCTATAATTTGTGGACTCTGAAGCCATATTTTACAAATCAATAAGTAAGACATGAAGCCTGAAAAAGGGTTTTTTTTTTCCTGATTTGTATGTGTATCTTACATAAAATTTCTTCTAAATTAAATTAGATTTAATTATACATTGGAAAAAATTACCTTTTAAAAGGATCAGAGTTTATAAAATAGATGCAGCCCTGAGGCAATGGTGTTATATGAACATTCTACCTATAACATATACAGAGTTGCAATGTTATCAGCTGTTAGACTCAACAACTTATTTTTGAAAAAAAGAATCCTTTGCCAGGTTTATACACATAAGAGAAACAGCCAAGAAACTTTACTCTTTTAAATATAATAATAATAATACAACCTGGAGTTTCATAACCAGAAAGAACAGATGTCCCCAAGACATTTTTGTCAACTCTAGAAAGGGATTAAGTTTGTCTTTTATTTTTTGTTTTTTTTTTCCCAAAATTATTGTCCTCAGAGAGGGAGAAAGTATGCAGATCCTAGAAAGAGTTTATTCTCCTTAAAAAGAGAGAATTTTCCCTCCAGGGTAATTGTTTGCTCTTGAGACAAAACCTGTAATTACTATTATCTAATAGCGGATAGCATGGCATGCGCTATTTGCAAAGAATTTTTTCCATCATTGTTTTCATTGGCCGTTCGGAGATATAATTTGGTGATGAAAATTAGCTATTTTCCCCTGGTAAGGGAAAAGAGACCATGCAAGAGCAAAAATAGACTTTTTTCCCCAGACTTCTGTTCTGCCCACCCAGAGTTGAAGTCGCCAGGAGCAGAGTACGATTATTTTTTGTGAATATATTCATATGAAAAGAATTTGATATTTCTTTCTCTCACGGTTGGGAAAGCCTCAATTTCAGCTTATATCCTTGACTTTGTGGGGCTTATAAAAGAGAAAGAAAACCCTTTTGGAAAGAAACCCTGTAGGTCAGAATGAATCAAACCAAGAGAATTTCCAAGCATCCTTTCCACCATCAAGTCTAAAACTGTAAGAAGAAGAACAGTATACACAGCACAGGTCAGGATCGTGGAGCCAGGAAGAGACCCAGCACACAGACATCTTGCTGCAACTTGATGTAAGTGTGTAAGTTGGACCACGAGAGAAAATAAAGGTGGCATTCTGTTCGGGACATTGCACTCTGCAAAAACAAGAAAACTTTGGGAAAATGTTAAGCCCAAAGCAAGCACGTAGACGTTCCTTAGGAGGTACAACCATGGAGAAAGGGACTGTTGACTTCTCAGGAAGTTATGAAATCTCCTATGTAAAATGTAGTCATGTTTTTGTTATTACTTGATTTAACACTCCAGGAACTTAGCCCAAGCCAGCTGTGATCCTCAGGCTGCCCCACTCATTAAAATCCCCCCCCTTTCGATTCAGACTCCCTGTACCATGACTGACTGCTGCCCAGCCTGCTGTCCCTCAACTGATTCTCTGTAGAATTCAGGAATGTGCCTGTTCAGTGCTCCCAGAAAGTGTCTTCTTAACTGCTGCTTTTCTATCTACAAAAGTAAAAGTTCATTGTAGAAATTCTGGAAAATTCTGAAAACCACAAAGAAAAAGTTCACGGCACAGTAATTCTCACCTGTACACACGGTGTACTGTTAAAACTTTGATGATATCAAGCTGTTATTATTTTTTAAGCATTCACACTAATTCTGCAGATACCAAGAGCTGCAAGAAATCACCTAACATGGAAGAACTGAGGCTTTCAAACCTCATTCTTAAGGACAAAGGCCACGTCGTCTCTGTCTCTAGGCCCTGGCAGCTGGCCCGGCACCCAGCGTGCAGGGGGGGCACAGAGTGTCTGCAGCATCCACAAACTTGGGGTTTCTGAGGAAAGGGAAGGCAACAAACTAGAATCGGTCTAGGAAAGAGGAAAAGAATTAGTACTTCTCTCAAATGGAGACTATAAAATATATTCCTCAATGATGACATTTTTCTGGAAATGTCAAAAATGTGTTCATAAGATGATTTGGGGACTGGGGCTCAAAGGTTTCCAAGACTGTTCAGAAGATAGGTTTGCTTAGCTGGGTGCAGTGGCTCATGCCTGTAATCCCAGTACTTTGGGAGGCTAAGGTAGGCGGAGTTGATGCCAGGAGTTCAAAACCAGCGTGGCCAATAGGGCGAAACCCTGTCTCTACTAAAAGTACAAAAATTAGCCGGGCATGGTGGCACACGCCTGTAATCCCAGCTACCTCAGGAAGCTGAGGCACGAGAATCACTTGAACTCAGGAGGTGGAGGTTGCAGTGAGCCGAGATTGTGCCACTGCACTCCAGCCTGGGTGACAGAGCGAGACTCTGTCTCAGAAAAAAAAAGAAAGAAAGAAAAGAAAAGTTTGCTTCAAATTCTGTGACATATCTGCCACCCATAGCAGAAAGATGCCCGCTTGGGAAAGCAGACCCCAGCAGATGCTCTTTGGGAAGAGGCCATTATCTGCCAGGGTGGAGGCCACACTATCCACCTTCAGTACTTGATTCCTGGTGGAGAGTGGGTTAATGAAGAATAGTGGAGAGGTAGGAGTGCTTGATATCCAGGTCCTTATAACTTACCAGGGTCTGCACGTGGACCAAATGTCCCTGCATGGAGCAGCGCCCATAAACAGATTACAGAACAGCCATTCGTTAATCCCAAAACAGTTTTCTGTCAGTTAATTAGAAAATTCATCTTATTTTGCCTCCAGGCCCTGTAGCCTTATTGCATTTGCACATATTTCAAAATGTTTCAAGTACTGACCAGATAACATTAATGAATACATTAGATAGGCAAACGCTTTTAAACAAAAAATAATAAACATACTTGTGTGTATATATATAAAAAATGTTAATTTCGTCTGGAGCCAAACAGGTAATTTTCCCTTCAGCATTTTTTCAGTGAGCTAAGACAGGTTGGCCTAGGAGTGCAGTCAGCCTGTCTGCAGTCTCTGGCTTGACTTGCATACCAGGGTCAGAAACAGACAGCGAGATGATCTGATTGGCCCAAGTCCAGAGCATGCTCACAAGGGCTTCTTTGATGAAAGGGTTCTTGGTAAGTACTGTACCAAAAGCAGCCTGCCACGCCTCCTTTCAAAGATACCCATTTAGAGTAATTCCCAGAAAGGAAAAAAACAGCGAGAAAGAGAGGGAGAGGAGGAGAGAGAGAAAGAGCTGAACTACGGGATCACCACAAGAATAATTATGCTCCCTGGCATGGAGAAAGGGGTAAAAGTTATTACAAGTAAACTGTTGGATGTGGAAGTAGCTGGTTGGCAACTCCACAGGCACATAAGGAATGTGCAATTAAGCTCATTAAAACATCATCATTATGCTTATCAATCTTTTTCCAAAAGGGGTGGGGCGGGACAGTGTGTTACGGCATGGCTGCTTTTGCAGATAAAGATCCCGGGCTACCTAGTTGCCTCTCTCAGCAAACAAAATCAGCCATTCAGTTCCACGCAGCATTTACACTTAGGCAGGCTGGCTCTGACTGCATGACACTGGAGTCATGCCTGCACTCTGGGGGAGGCATCCAGGAGGCTGGCTTCTCTCAGCGGGCATGCTTCCTTCTGCTGTGATCTCCATCAGAAAAGCCGGTCTTTATTAAACACCTACTACATGCCCAACACTGGTGTTCAGGAAAATTCAGAGATACTACATATGATGGAAGCCCTGCCCTCTAGGTACTGTTAGCTTAGTTGGAGAGGCGAAATCTGGTCTATAAATCTAGAATATGTCATTAAAATATTTTTTTCTATTAGCCCCTAATAGGCCAATAGAGATATCCAGCAATAAAAGGCAAATGTAAGCCTGCTTTCTTTAAGATGCATCATTTGGCCGGGCACAGTGGCTCACGCCTATAATCCTAGCACTTTAGGAGGCTGAGCCGGGAGAATCCCTGAGTCCCAGAGCTCGAAACCAGCCTGGGCAACATGGCAAAACCCTGTCTCTACAAAAAGTACACAAAATTAGTCAGCCGTGGTGGTGTGCCTGTAGTCCCAGCTACTCAGGAGGCTGAGGTGGGAGGATCACTGGAGCTCAGGAGGTCGAGGCTGCAGTGAGCCGTAATTGCGCCACTACACTCCAGCCTGGGTGATGGAGTGAGACCTTGCCTCAAAAAAAAAAAAAAAAAAGATGTATCATTATGCATTCATTCAACAAACACTAATTCAGGGGCAGCCAAGTGTAGGCCTCCATTAGCTACTGTAGGTACAAGGGTGACCAAGCAGGACATGCCCCGGGCCTCACCTTGTAGCAGAGAGACAGTCAGCCAAGCATAACTTCCATGACACAGAATTGCTATGTGATGAGTGCTGGGAGGGAAGAGGAGTAACTATTCCAGACACAACTTGCCCATTTTCTAACTTATTCCTGGAGGAAAAGCTCTTTTGCTTTTGCTTTCACTCTTTCTTTGTTGCTGTGATTTTTTTTTTTTTTTTTTTTTTGAGACATAGTCTTGCTCCATTGCCCAGGCTGGAGTGCAGTGACACCATCTCAGCTCACTGCAACCTCCGCCTCCTGGGTTCAAGTGATTCTCCCGCGTTCAAGCGATTCTTCGGCGTTCAAGCGACTCTCCCGTCTCAGGCTCCTGAGTTACTGGGAATACAGGCACGGGCCACCACGCCAGACTAATTGTTTGTATTTTTTGTAGAGACAGGGTTTTGCCATGTTGGCCAGACTGGTCTTCAACTCATGGCCTCAAGTGATCTGCCCACCTCGTCCTGCCAAAGTGCTGGGATTACAGGCGTGAGTCACTGCGCCTGATCTGTTGCTTTGATTTTTTAATGACATTTTTAATGTGACAGTAATATGTTTCTTTTTAAAAACTAGAAAACAGAAAAACTTTCAAAGAAAATAAAAATCATCTGTAATCTGGCCACCCAAAGATACCCATTCTAACTTTTCAATATGTTTTCTTCCAATCTTTTGTTTTTGATTTTTTACAAAACATGTAAATAGAATGATTGTTTACTTTTTCCACTTGACAGCATGTGAACATTTTATATGCTATAAACTATTGTTTAGGAGGTCTGCACAGTTTAATCTTCTACTGGATATTTTGTTTACAATTTTTTGTGATTATAAATAATATTGCCCTGAGCATCTTTGCATGTAAGTATTGCCATTTATTTCAATCTGACATATATTTGCAAATAGCATTTATGCAATAACTACCTGTAAAATACAGTAGGATGTGACTGTAGGACCCACACTGGAGCTGCAGAAACCTGTGGAATGGGAAGTTCTCAGGATTAGCATGAACAGGAAGGCTCATAGAGGAGATGGGTCTTGCACAGGGTAGTATAGTCTTTTAGAGTCCCATATTACTGCAGATTTTCTCAGAACCCCTGGCCTGCACTTTCTTCTTATCATCTCTGAGGAGTATCTCTCTATCTCTGCCAGCTCAGGCCTGGCAACCTCTACCACCTATGTCTACCCCTCGTCTCAAGCTCTAGTGCATTTATCCACAAACATTTGTCTACTTCAGGATCAAAAAGAAAGACTCCTGGACACCATCCTAGACCTGCTATCAGAACCCGTGGCACAGGGTTCAGGAATCTACATTTTTAAATGCACCCCAAAGTGATTCCAGGGCAAGACATCCAAGACCCAGTGCTGCAAGAGGAAGTGCTGGTTGCAGCCACGAAGGCTGGCACTCGGTATTCAAGAGCAAGGGCTTGGGCTGAGAAATGTGGGATCAGGCTCTGGCCCTGCCATTCACCACTTTGTGGTCTTGGGCGAGTCCCCTTGCTTACTGAGTCTGTTTCCTCTTCTGTAAAAGGAAGATCATAATAGAAGATCCCTCCAAGTGTGGTTGTGAAGACTGAATGAGGTGCTTATGGATGTCCCAGCCCGTGCCCCATTCTCAATGCATGTTTTGGTAGTTGTTATTACCTTCATACACATCATTGCTCTTTAAGGCATGAGCAGCAGGTAGGCATCTTCCTTTCGTAACCGGCCTGGGCAACATGGCATCTACAAGGTAGGCATCTTCCTACCTGCTGCTCATGCTTTAAACAGAAATGATATGAGCCTTTTATCTTGGCTGGAGCTGAGTTCACCAATGACACCCTGTGCTGTGAAAGTGGCCTCAGAGATGAGTCTCCTGCCCTGTTCCCTCCCAGGCCTCCCCTGCCTCCCTACCCCAGCCAGCTACCAGAGGGGAGGTCTTTGGTGGCATCTGCTGGGTAGAAATGCATCCTTGGTTGGGAGCCAAGTTGAGTTACAGTGAGAGAGACATAGAAGCCCGAGGCAATGCTGATGTGGAGAGGTGTGACTGGAGAAACTCCAGGACCCTCCACCAGAGGAGGCCAGCTTGAACTTTCATTCCTGGTTTGATCAAGGTAGCGTAAAAATGAACCCCAAAGGTCTTCAGATGGAAAACTAGGTTTTAGGTTTCACTTATGAGCTGTAGTTAAAGCCAAATGCTCATTCCACTCAAATTGTGTGGGTGGATCACTTTCCTCCCACTGTTGAAGTATCATGTTTTGAGCTGCTAATAAACTTAATAAAATCCATTTCTTATTTCCCCGAGCGTATAGAGTTCGTTCACATGCCCTGCGGAACCAACGTTTAGTGACACTGCGTTAGAAAGTATTTTTGTTGGAAACAGACAATGGACACAGTTCAATTGCAAAACACTTTTCAAACAAACTTCTTTTCTCCAGTCTCAAGCTTGCAGAGAGCCATCTGAATTCAGGGAATCCTCCCAGTCAACCATAACACCTACACAAAGTATGAAGGAATTCCGTTTTATTGGTTCAAGAAGCAGATTCAAAGGAACTGCATGCTTTTCTCCTCCCACGGAAGCTCCCACCTGCCCTTCCCCGCCCCCCGTCCCACCCCACAAGTCTCCCATTGCCACTGATGGCTCACTGTTCCAGCACTCCAGGTCTGCCTGGATCAGAAGACATAGGGTACATTTCAGGGTCTAACCAACCCCACATATTCTCGGAGTGAGTGGTGATTGAATGTGGATGCTGTAATTAAACAAAACAAACAAAAACACACATCTGAGAAGTGACGGGGCAGTTTGGGATGGGAAAACAATTCCCATCAACTCCCAATGGGGAATACTGGAACCATCTTAGCCTGGGTTGCAAATAGCCAGAAATGAAGTGGAGGGATAGGGAAGATATAAACACAGAAAAATATACGGGAGTCCACAGGAAGAACTAGAATCTTGGGAGGTAGATGTTTGAACAATTTCAAACACAGTAGTTCTCCCTTATCCAAGGGGGATACGTTCCAAGACCGCCAGTGGATGCCTGAAAGCTTGAACCATGGATAGTACCAAGCCCTATTTATGCTGTTTTTCCCTGTACGTGTATACCTTTGATAAAATTTAATTTATAAATTAGGCACAATAAGAGATTAACAGCAATAACTAAGAGTAAAATAGAACAATTGTAACAATATACTGTAATAAAAATTAGGTGAATATGGTCTCTCTCTCTCTCAAAATGTCTTAGTATCTTTCAGACCTTGGGTAACTGAAACTGCAGAAAGTGAAACCATGGATAAGGGGAGACTACTATATCCTGTTCTATTCTAAAATGTTAAAACCTAGTGTTGAGACTCATCACAATTTGTTATGTCTGTGATACTTTGATTACCAGCGTGTGTGTGTTGGGTCAAGGACCAAGATGAGATTTTATTTTATTATAAGAAAAACCAGTCCAGGCACAGTGGCTCACGCCTGCAATCCCAGCACTTTGGGAGGCCAAGGCGGGCAGATCACAAGGCCAGGAGTTTGAGACCAGGCTGGCCAACATGGTGAAACCCCGTCTGTACTAAAAACACAAAAATTAGCTGGACGTGGTGGTGTGCGCCTGTAATCCCAGCTACTGGGGAGGCTGAGGCAGGAGAATGGCTTGAACCCAGGAGGCGGAGGTTGCAGTGAGTGGAGATCGTGCCACTGCGTTGCAGCCTGGGTGACAGAGCAAGACTCTATCTCAAAAAAAAAAAAAAAAAAGTTGGAAACAATACAGATGTTCATTGATGTATAATATTGACTTCACATTTGATTTAAGAATGCAGAAATAGGACATAGAACCCTTGTCAGCACTGCTTTATTTTAGTGATAATTGAACCAATTATATACGTGAGCATTTAACTTTTTATTTTCAAGGCTGAAAAAATTAAAGTCAACCTCTTACTCAGGCTCACGCATACCATGGGCTGTACGTCTTGAGGAATCCGCTGCTATTTAACGAAGTGATTGTGAGATCTGTGCTCTTCTGTGAGGTGAACAACTAGAAAATTGCAATGCCATGCCCATGTTTGCTGAAGTGATCACCCTTAGATTCTGTGGGGCTTATCTCTTGGTATAATCAGCATGGCCCTCTTAAATAGAGCTGTCTTAAAAACACAGATCTACTGGTAAGGTTTGTTTTAATTTCGGTCTAACAGCCTTAGGATTACCCCTCAAGACTATATCGTCAGGCCTTTGTACAAACAAGGAGCTTACACAAAACTCCCATTATAATGGTGGTTTGAGGGGAGGAAAAAGCCTTGTTTGCTTGATTGAGTTATGATTGTATAAGGAACAAATAAAGGCTTTCTTTCCTTAAACATAACAGTTATGTCTTGCTCTCACTAATAATGCCACATTTTCTTTTAAAAAAATATTTACACAGCCTGACGTTATTCTTAATGTCAATGCAATGTGTTACCTCTAAGTTAAAATCCAGTTTTAATCCTATAAGCTAGAAAAATAAGTTCGATTTTACACAACTGAGTTTGGAAACCACTGATTCTGTTGCTGTATTTATTACCAGTGCTTGTTCTCCTTCCCTCCTCCTCTCTCTCTCTCTTTCTCTCTCTCTGTGTGTGTGTGTGTGTGTGTATATATGAATATATTAATATATGTATATGCTGATCTTGTATCTTTGTGTATCTATACACATGTAGCAATCTTGTTCTTGCCATAAGAAACTATCTTATTTCGTTTTCTGAATATCTACTCCGCGATCTGAGTAAATAAAGTCTTTTACAGTGAACTGATTTACAGCAGTCCTGGACAGCATTACACTTTCCTCTCCAAAGAAGTTAAATGGCTGTTCTTTGACAGTTGTTGCACTGGATACATTACAGTTTCATTTACTGGATTTTATTTAAAATCTCTCTTAAATAAAAATGGATGGGAAAGCTTTGTTGCTGGGTAAATATGTTATTTCAGCCGAGGGGTGGCCAAGCACTGGTATCACGGTTACTTCAGGTCTTATTTCACATGGCTTTAAGGGCCACAGCCCCCTTCTCTGCAGTTGGGCTCATAGGGGATGCTAGAGCCAGTGTTTCAGATGCAGCTCTGTGGCTGCAAGGTATAAAGGGTGAGGGCCAAAAAAGAACAAAAAAAGTGAAGTCAGGGGTGAAGTTGGACAAAAGTAGGCTGAGAACTTTTTTTTTTCCTCCTGAATGGAAAGCAGGTAGTAATCCAGAAACGCGAAGACAGAGAGGTTCCTACGAATTGGAATAGAAGCTGTAGTTAAAGCTTCCTAAAGTGAATTTGAAATTATTCTGGCCCTATATTAGAAATGGAGTGCTTTTTGAGTTTTCCAAATCCATCTTCAAATATTAGTTTCTGCAAGTATATTTGGGCAGGAGATTTGAATTAGGATATTATAACTTCAACAGGACTGACTAATTTTAATCAGCTAATTTGGCATTTAAAAAGGACTACAGGTCATTGTAATTATGCAAGGGATACGCAGTCATTAGCTTCAGTATTCCAATTTCTCATTAATATCTACCCGGAAGAGAGTTGTTGAATATGAGGCTATCACTGCTGCCTGAAAATGAACATTTTCACTTGAAAATGTAGCTTACTTTCCCTCCCAGCTACTCCAGAATTGATTTCCGTGCTGGGCCTGGACAGCAGTTCCCTTTAGATTTCAGGGCCATGTCTCACATACTTGTAATGGATCAAGACATTTAAATCTCACTGATCCAGCTCAGCACAACCAAAAGATCTGGGCCAATGCTAGTTTTAAATATATATATAAAAAGAGCCACAGCTGAAAGATGTTTCTGCGTAGCCTCAACCCCTACCTTTTGGCACCAAAACTCCATACCCAGACAGCCCCTGCCACTTGGCCCTGGACTCAGAAACCTATCAGTGGTGCCACTTTGGTGAGTAGAGAATGAATGACTGAGCATGTGGCCTCTTAGTAGACTTAAAATGTACCACTGGGCCAGGCGCAGTGGCTCACGCCTGTAATCCCAAAGGCCTGTAATCCCAGCACTTTGGGAGGCCGAGGCGGGTGGATCACAAGGTCAGGAGATTGAGACCATCCTGGCTAACATGGTGCAACCCTGTCTCTACTAAAAATACAAAAAATTAGCTGGGCGTGGTGGCAAGCGCTTGTAGTCCCAGCTACTCGGGAGGCTGAGGCAGGAGAATGGGTGAACCCGGGAGGCAGAGCTTGCAGTGAGCAGAGATCACGCCACTGTACTCCAGCCTGGGCTACAGAGCGAGACACCATCTCAAAAAAAAAAAAAAAAAAAAAAAAAGTACCACTGGCCTTTGTTACAAGTCTCATGTCCAGGCATAATTTTACATGCCTCACCTGCACTAAGGTGATGAGGTTGAATTGAGTTCTTGCTTCTTTTCTGCCTGTTTATGCTAAGAGCATGTTGCCCTGCTTTGTAGCTCTGAGAAGTAAATTTAGTGGCCTGGTGGCAGTTAGAACCCTGCTTCGCTGAGTTGTGAGACTTCGTAGCCCTGTGTTTGGGAGTTTTGTACAATATATTGATATAAGCTCTCTTGGTTTAGGACCTATTTTATCCTTCATCTCAATCTAGCTCTCAGGTGTTGTTTTATTAAAATGCACATCAAGGTCATTGAGTTTCTGCCTTTGACCTCTAGCCTTACCCTTTTACTGCCCACCGCCATGTAACACGAAGAACATGTGATAAACTGGGTGCCAATCAGACACTGCTTCACTGGCATCTACAAACATCACCTGATCTCAATTGGTTTACCTGTCTGATTCACGCCACAGCACCCTCTCCAGAAAACAGCATCCCAAGAATATGTACAGTTTCAGGGAGAGAAAAAGAGAGAGGTGGAAGGAAAGATTTTAAATAGTTGCAATCATACCTGCAATGACTGTCTCCAACATCCCTGGGTGTTGTTTAGAGATCCCCAACAGACTGATGCCCAACCTATAGCAATGAGGATGGCGGCCCCCATTCATGGACATGGCGCCCTCTGGAATCCTTAGTTGAGGGTAGGGATTTTATCTCTCCTGTGCCAGCAGTTTTTGGATGTGGTTTGCATGCATGCGGTCGGTAACCAGCTACTTAACCCCAATCAGTGCCTGCGGTACTTGATGTGTCGGTCATTGCAGCCAGTTGCAGAAATTCTTGATTTTCGGTGGAAATGGAGGAGACTTGCGGTGTGGTTAACCCAAAACAGTGAATAATGCAAGAGTCATCTTTTGAGAATTATCTTTAGTTGGTTCTGTGTTTACAAAAGTGCTTCGCCTTCCTAGTTATATTTTGCTTAAGCCAATGTGGTGTTTAAAAATGTTATTGTTAATTCTTTGTTTTATATAGAGTGATATATTGAAAAAAATTTGAAAATTATAGGGAATTGTGAAGAAAATAAAGACCACCATACACCATTAATAGTGCTTTTGCTGAATATCTGTCTAGACATTTTTCTCTGGATATATACCTGTATAAATATAAATTTTTAATTAAGTTGAGCTTTTTCATTTTACTTAGTATTGTGAGCCTGGTTAATGTTAACATTGTGATCATAGTTAATTCTACATCAATTAATTCATCTCAGCGTCATTATTTTTGTTGTCTGCATGGTAGTTAGTGTTGTCAGTGCACCACAATTTGCTCATACAAATCTGTATTAGTGAATATTTGCATTATTTTAAAATCAGAGTTAACCATGTTACAATTTATACTCTTGTACATACATATACCTGTGTGCAGAGGTACTAATATATCCTTAGAATTAATGACTAAGGGTGGCATTACTGGGTCATTTTAAATTTTGAAAATGATGACAAACTGCATTTCAGAAAAGCTACTCAAACCCATATTCCTACAACAGCAATGATCCTCATGTCCTGGTTGGATATTATAATTCCCTTTCATCTTTGCTAACTTGACAAGTGAAAGGAAAATGACATCATATTATTATACCTGTTTCCTAGTTTACTAATTGAATTTGAGCATGCTAAAATACCATTTCTATTTCTTGCTTTGTCAATTACTAGTTCATATGTTTTGTTTTGTTTTGTTTTGTTTTGTTTTGTTTTGTTTTGTTTTGTTTTTTGAGATGGAGTCTCGCTCTGTCACCCAGGCTGGAGTGCAGTTGGCACAATCTTGGCTCACTGCAGCCTCCGCCTCCTGGTTTCAAGCACTTCTCCTGCCTCAGCTTCCCCACATAGCTGAGATTACAGGCACCCGCCACCACACCCAGCTAATTTTTGTATTTTTAGTAGAGGCGGGATTTCACCATTTTGGCCAGGCTGGTTTTGAACTTCTGGCCTCAAGTGATCTGCCCACCTTGGCCTCCCAAAGTGCTGAGATTATAGGCGTGAGCCACCTCACCTGGCCTGTTTTTCCTTTTAAGCATTACATTTATGTTTAATTTATTGAAAAATATTTATTGAGCACCAATTATGTGCTAAACACTGCTAGGTACTGGGGAAATGTTGGTGAGCAAAAGGGACACAGTTTCTGCCCTTAGTATAGTGGGGGGAACAGACATGAATCAAATAATCACACAAATTTGAAAGTAATTGTGATGACTGTTATGAAGGAGAGCTTCATGGTGCAGTGGGACTAGATGATAGGTAAGTGATTCTCAAACTTCAGCAGGCACCAGAGTCCCCTGGAGGGATTGTTAAAACAAAGCCCAGATGTCTGGGCCCTACCCCAGAGTTTCTATGTCTAATGTATCTCTGTGTGATGCTGATGATGCCAGTCCAGAGACCACACCTGGAGAAGCTGTGGTCTAGAGATTTTACCTTGACAGGAGGCCAAGGTAGGTTGATGAAAAAGTGAGGCATGAGCTGAGGTGTGAAGGCATTACCTAGATGCTCCTGTCACAGAAAAGAGCTTATGCAAGAGCCCTGTGGTGGAAGTGGGCAGAAGACAAGAGACAGAGTTAGGCCAGTGTGTCTGGAGAAGCAAGAGAAAGGAGAGAGTGGTATGAGGTCAGGGCCAGATCTATATAGGTGTAGTAGCACATGCTAAGGAATGTTAAGGCCTTTTGACAAGGTTAAGCATAAAAGGAGACATTAGGCAATAAAGAAGGTGTTCCGTGGAAAGAAACACAGGTCAAAGTTTAAAACTGACTACAAGCAATGCACCAAGTGTGGAAATCATACATAAATAATGTTAAGTTCAACAGATGGTAGCTAGTACTTTCAAAGATAAAAATAATTATTATAGAGTTACTTTAAATTTTTGTTTATAAGCTTCACTAAATTCAATTAAGAGCTGTGTATAAACTTAAGTTCAAATATAATTTTAGATTTATTAGTTAGAAAGAAGCTGTTTCTGTAAGAATTGGTATCTGATTCTTACCTGCTGGTTGCTCCACGCAACCTCACTTGAAGAGGAAACGATTGCATTCAAATTAATAGTCAATAGGAAAATCAGGAACCAGATTCTCCTTGGAAGAAATGCTAGTATACTTCAAAGATTAACAAAAAATGCTCAAGGAATCCTATGGTCCAAAGAACTAAAATCTCCCATTGGATGCCTACCGTAGGGAAGAGAAAGTGATGCCTTTTATCAAGGGTGCTGGAAAACAGGTCTTGTATGCATCTTCATAAACCTTTTCCTTAGTTAGCTGGGGGCAAAGGAAATTTAACATAGCATAGGTATTCTAAGTATTTACAAGTACTTTAAGAAGTTGTGAGACTGGTTTAGTGGCAGGTAACTCGGATGAGATGGAAGCCAAGGATTTCTTTCTTTGAAGCTATAAAGGGAAAAAAGAAATAAGATCCATGCCAATTGTGGTTTAGTGAGAAAAACGTAGCAATAGTACATTCAGGTGTTAGTTCTTTAAATCTTGCTCCATATATATTACATATCCTTCAAAGCAGAGTTTAAAGCTACTGATTTGTTAGCCATGTGAGTTTTTATTCTTTAAAAGGGAAATGATTTCATCAGCTTCCCAATCTGTGGCTTAAAGTTGACTTTTCAATCCACATTGGAATAATAGTAATAGCTAGCATTTATTGAGTGCCTTACTGTGTGTCAGGTACTGTGCTAAGCTCTTATATGTGTTAGCGCATTTTAATTCTCACAGCAATCTTTGGGTAAGTTGTTTTATCATCTCCTGCTACAGATGGTAAGGCCGAGGCCCAAAGTCATAAACTAGTAAGTGGAGATCCTGGAATTTGAATCCAGATGGTCTGACCTCAGAGCCCATACTCTTAATCATTTGTCTCTTTTGCTTCCCCAAGTCCCTTCTTTACCTGGAGGCAGCAAACCCTGATTGCAGACCCAGTGCCTAAAAGGAAATTAAGTGCCTATTCAATGCTGAATATGAAGTAAAATCTGTCAGATTAAAAGCACAAGGAGAGAAACCATTCTAGTGTATTTGTGCTAGTTCTGAAAACAGGAGGGCATAGACTGATAACAACAGCATGGCACATACTGGAAGAAAGGGGAGGAGAAACTCCCTAATGTTAAATGCATTCATTTGAGTTTTCAACTAAAGGGTCTTGCCTGCCTGCCGACCTTATTTCTTCCTTCCTTCTTTTTTTTTCTGTTTCTCTGTATTCTCCCAATTTTCTTGGTTGCAATGAAAAAATAATAATTTTTAAAATTGTTTGAAGACCATTGGGACATGTAACTAACTTATTTTAAACAGAAACTTCATGTAAGGCATGGTGAGATGATATAAAGGCCAAAATGTTCTGGGCCCTTCACCTCTTCCTAGGACCAGTCTTGTCATCAGGCATCTTGGGGAGGGTGACTTGCAGGTCATGTGCCCCAGAGGCACTAGTGTCATGGAAGCCGGACACATATTACTTCCCCCTTGGATCCTCATGCCTTTCCTGGACTTCTGTGCTCTTATCTCCTCCTTCCCCACCTCACGTGATAGGTGACCTCCAGGACCAAGCCAGGCTTCCCTCAACCCCTCTCTGTCCCTGCCCCGCATATTCCACTTCCGATTTTGACCTTCAGTGGTTTGCAGCTCCCTGCAGATATTGGAAAAGAGAATGAAGTGATTTACATAATGAAAACAAATTGCATGACGAGTGTGAGGATCCATTGTTGTGGTATAATGGAATGATTTAGAGGCTTTGAGAGACACAAGGCTGACGCTGACGAGAAAGAGCCTCTGCCACCCTGGAAATGTAATTACTGCTCCACAAGGCGCTTTCTGGAGAGGCTTGGGATGAATAGAGCAGGACGTGGCAGTTGTCTCTGGAAGAAAGCGTAAGACCAAAATAGAAGACTCTTAGCTTTGCAAGTTGGCCTTCTCAACTTTAAGCATATGATGCAATTCCTGGAGCAACTGCTGCAGTCCACGGGAACATTTGTTATTCCCCCATGATTGTCTACCAGTTTCACCCATTACATTTGGGGTTTTTTCTCCTTTTTTGCATGTTTCCACCCTCAACTTCTGTCTGTTCTGGTTCTCCGATGCCACAAAGAAAGCATCTTCAGAAACCAGTTAGGATTTCAGACTAAGAGAAACCAAAGAGGCATGACAACTAGAAAACTAAGTGCAGTTCGTGATCCCAGGTTGAATCCTGGAGCAGGGGTGAGGGTGGGGAAAGAAATAGAGAGCATTACTAGGGCAATTGACAACACAGGCTGTGGTTTCCATGTTAGTATTAGATCATTATTAAATTTCCTGATTTGGGTAAATGTGTTATAATCATGGAGCCTCATGTCTGCAACTGACTCAAATGGTTCTCAATGAAATACGCGTTTATGCAGACAAACAGAGAATGGTACAGCTTAGGGTGCAAAATAATAATAACTAGTAAATTTACATGAAGGGTATAGGAACTCATTTTTCTTGAAACTTCTCTTAAGTTTAAATTTATTTCAAAATAAGTTTTTTTGGTTTTGTTTTGATTAAAACCCAAACCCATTAGGAAGTAATTCTGGCCTTTTAGGACTAACAGTTACTCATTTCTTGAAAGAAAAACTTGGAAGGGCTAGCAAAGGGAAATAACATGCAGAGCCCAAATAAATTTTGTGTGAAACAGGGAGAGCTAAAATTTGCAATTAATTACATCCACAAGTAAGTTGGAAATCCAGATCACCACCACAGCCCAGCTGACTTCAGAACACAGACAGCAGGACTTGCTTATACCCTGATGCAGGGCGTGGCTGTCTCAGGGCCTCACTGTAAGATTATCCCAACTAGAAAGTGAGCCCTTCCTGTATGTGGAAGGATTCTACGCTGCCTCTGGTGGAGTCAGAGAGGGCTTTGTCATTTAATCTGCAGGGACTATTTACCTCTCATTCTCATAAGGAAGAAAGTGAGTTGACTTAAAGTCCAAGTCCATTTGGAATATTAGATGAAACCATGGAATTTCCCTGTCTTCATGTCTTTGATAAGCCAGACTTGCCAACAGTAGCCTCCTAGTTCATGCCTGGGTGCACCACCCCTCCATAAGCTGGAGGTCCCCGGCAAGGTGGAGCCTTGGTGAGGCCTAAATGCCCTCCTGGTATCTCCCTTAGGTTCTGTTCTGGGTGTGGTATCAGGCTTGCAAGCCAATGCAGTTTCAATCCATGCATCCCATTGCCCTGCCTAGTATTGGAAAGGTATATGGCAAGATCCAAGAGTCTCACCTCTTTTACCTTCCTGTTGCAACACCACAAAGCTTAGAACATAGCCTGGAGAAAGAGCAGGTAGGAATCCAGGAAATAACCCAGGTCAGAGGTGACATATTTACATACCTTAGGAACCAGGTGGGTACCACAGTGAGTGAAACACGCCGGGAGGTGATGAGAAGAACTGGAGAGGGAGTACCCTATCCAGAGGCTTCTCAGAATTCACCCCATGGTTGCCATGGGGGCATGTAGGCCCACTGGGGCATTCTGGATTACAAATCTTCCCATTTGTAAATGTTGGCAACGATTTTTTTTTTTTTTTTTTTTTAATTACAAACCGAGCAGGCCAAACCAACACATCTGCAGGCGGAATCTGGCAATGGACTGCCAGTTGGCGACCTCTGATCTGATCCAACCCACTTGTATTATGTGTTTGACACTTTTATTCCACAGTTATTGGACTCCAACTGGATGCTGGTACCGAGAGATGGCAAGTAACTGGCCTAAGATCACACAGCTAGTTAATGGCAGAGACAGGAATACTGTATGAAAGTGTTAAACTCGTGTAGTCTGTATGCCAGTATGACACAAAAGCAATAATTTGGCTGAAAGATGCAGCCTCACGAACAAAACAGATTAATTCCAAATGTTTTCTTTTTTCTTTCTTTCTTTTTTTTTTTTTTTGAGACAGAGTCTTGCTCTGTCACCCAGGCTGGAGTGCAGTGGCGCCATCTCAGCTCACTGCAAGCTCCGCCTCCCAGGTTCACGCCATTCTCCTGCCTCAGCCTCCTGAGTAGCTGGGACTACAGGTGCCCTTCACCACGCCCCGCTAATTTTTTTTTTTTTTGTATTTTTTAGTAGAGACAGGGTTTCACCGTGTTAGCCAGGATGGTCTCAATCTCCTGACCTTGTGATCCGCCCGACTCCGCCTCCCAAAGTGCTGGCATTACAGGCTTGAGCCATGGTGCCTGCCCCCAGATGTTTTCTTAAAAAGAAAATTCATTCCATAGTTAAATCTTATAACCCCCTGCTTCTGCCATGTTTGTAGAAATATCTCCTTAAAACTCACCTAGTAGGTTTCTTCCTAACAAAAGTTTCTTCAGAAACAAATAGGGTTAGAGATGGTATTCAGCATATCAGCTGCAGGGGAAAAAGTGACCCTTCTCCCATTTTCAAATGACATGTTTTAGAAATAAACAGGACAGATAGGACTTTTCTCTAAAAAATGTTCTAGCTTCTCCCTAAAGACATTTCTGGCTCTCCCAGGG
Organism: Symphalangus syndactylus; assembly: GCF_028878055.3. NCBI lineage: Eukaryota > Metazoa > Chordata > Mammalia > Primates > Hylobatidae > Symphalangus > Symphalangus syndactylus. The sequence goes on along the minus strand of NC_072424.2, from coordinate 25,709,038 downwards.
AACACTGGGTCGTTTTGAATGGAGAAGACTTCAGGATTCCCCAGGACCCAAGGAGAGGACAGCTTGCATGACCACCCACGGGTGCCCTTTCTAGTGCATAACCAAGGTTCACATATGCCCAGATTCAAAGTCAGGTGGACCTGGGTTCAAATCCAGGCACTGCCGCTTACTAGCTGTCTGACCTCGCAGAATTTTCCTCATCTTTAAATGGAAAGATAAAAGTGGTACCTACCTCAGAGAGCAGTTGGAATAACTGAGATCATTTCTGTACAACATGCAGTGTGGAGCCTGGCAGGCAGCATGTGCCCAGAAATGAGTCAGTTCTCATCACCAGTGTTGCTTCTCTCCATCCTGCAAGGGATGAAAGGGAGAGCACTTCTGAAGTGAGCAGCACCCCTGCCCACATGAGGCCGACCATAGGAACTGGGGAGGGAACAGAAGAAAGGGTTTGCTCGTCCTGCAGCAAAACAGCTGTGCAAGAGCTGTGTGTAGTTTGGTGGTTTCAGGGAGTTTGGGGGTACTTTTTTTCAGTAACTGCTTTATTGATATATAATTCACAAAACCTACAATGCACCCATTTAAAGTATACAATTCAATGGGGTTTTTTTAGTATGCTCTTATATGTGCAACCATCACCATAGTCAATTTTAGAACCTTTTTATCACCTCAAAAAGAAACCCTGTACCTTTTAGCTATCATCTTCAATCCCCTCATTCCTCCAGCCCTATGCAACCACGAATCTGTTTTCTCTATAGATGTGCCTAATCTGACCATTTCATATAAATGGAATCATAGAATATGTGATTTTTTGTGACTGACTTCTTTCACTTGGTATAATGTTTTTAAGGTTTATCCTGGTTATAACATGTGCCAGTACTTTATTCCTTTTCTACAGTCAAATAGTATTCCATTGTATACCATGCCACATTTTGTTTACCTATTCTTCAGCCAATGGACATTTAGATTGTTTCTGCCTTTTGGCTATGTGAATAATGCTGCTGTGAACATTTGTGTACGAGTTTTTGTGTGGACATATGTTTTTATTCTCTTATATACCTTGGAGTGGTTTGGCTAGATCAAATGGTAACTCTATGTTCAACTTTTTGAAGAACTGGCAAACTGCTTTCCAAAGCAGCTGTACTATTTTATATTCCCACCAGCACAATATAAAGGTTTTGATTTCTCCACATACTCACTAACACTCATGATTATGAGACTTTTCAATTCTAGCCATCCTAATGGATGAGAAGTGGTATCTCATCGTGGTTTTTATTTGCATTTCACAAGTCCTAATGATGTTGAGCGTGTTTTCCTGTGCTTATTGGTCATTTTTATATCTTCTTTGGAGATGTCTACTCAGATCCTTTGCTCACTTTTTAATTAGGTTGTCTTTTTATTACTACGTTGTAAGAGTTTTTTAATATAGTCTAGATATGTCTTATTGTATATATGATTTGCAAACATGTTCTCCTGTTCTACAGCGTGTCTTCTTACTTTCTTGATAGTGTCCTTTGAAACACAAAAGTTTTTAATTTTGATGAAATCCAATTTATTTTCTTTTGTTGCTTGCGCTTTTGGTGTCACATCTAAGAGTCTATTGTTAAAACTCACACCACAAAGACTTATTTCTCTGTTATCTTCTAAGGGAATTATAATTTTGCCTCTTTCATTTAGGTCTTTGATTCATTTTGAGTTAATGTTTATATATGCTGTGAGGTAAGGGTCCAATTGTCTTCTTTTGCATATGGATATGTAGTTGTACAGCCATGTTTTTGAAGGAAGAAAAAGAACTGTGGATTGATGTGGTCATCTACCAAGACACACCTCAGCCCAGTCCACCTTGGAAACCCACTGGTCAGTCGGAACAGAACTGACCTTCTGGCATAGGTCATTCAGAGCAGAACAGGGTGGAGTTTAGCAATTGAATGCCACTTAGCTTGAGAAACTCTAGTCTGCAAGCCATAGGGTGTAACTCGAAAACTCATAAGGTGTGCCCATTGAGTAGATGAAATAATTACCAATAAGGTAGTGATTTAATCACCCTAATTTATACACGTCTCTTACCTCCCTACCATTTCTGGGCCTTTTGGGTAGAAGTAGGATGTAATAAAAAGAGAATTGACCTTGCTATCAGGAGTCTAAGAGCTGATTCTTGGTGACTGTTGTGACATTAGGCAAGTCACTTAACCTCTTTGAGCCTTAGTTTTCTTCTCTCTAAAGTAGGATAATAATACCAAGTTCCTGGCCTTATTGAATCAATCAAAGGAAGTTTTTCCAAGGTTTGGGAAAGCACACAGTACCTGGTGTCTAGTTGCCATACGAAGCATGCATGTTCACACTTATCACACTCCTCTTCCCAGCTGTACCATCGATCACGCTGAACAGTAACTGAACTGCTGCTTCAGATCATAGAAGCCAGAACCCTGGAGGTCCACACAACCGCCCCATAAACTATCCTGTGCTAGCCCCATTCCTCCATCCAGATCATTAACCACGGGAAGTCTTAGGAAAGGATGATACTTGGACACACCTCAACTCTGCTAAGGGTGTGCCTGGGAAGTGTTCACCCTCAACACTTCTCAGTGTTGCAAGTGGTGGCTCCAGTATCTGGCAGGAGACAGTTGATTGGAAAGAAAATTTGTAACCATAGGACCAAGTGACTGCCCATCCAGTGCATCCTAAATGTGGGAAGAGAGGACCAAGAGGGATGTTTAGGTGTGATTTGAGATTTACCCCAGGCCTGAAATTCCACTGTGCCTTTGGGTTAAGGCATAGTGTTGTTGCCAGGATCTAATATCTTATCTGGGGTGGGCAGCAGAGAGCCAGTGGATGTGAAGATATTGGCAGGTGTAAGAAGAGCTATGCAAACATGACAGGGCACAATAACTGATGAGTAGCCACTGACTTAATCACAGAAGTTTAGAGCAGAGAGGAAGGGCCCTTAGGAATCTTCTATCCAGCTCCTTATTTGGCAAAAGAAGACAGCTAGGGGTCAGAGACACTGGGTGGCTTGGCTGAGGTGAGGCTGTGAGTAGCTGCAGAGCAGGACACCTAATGCTCATGCCATTTGGCACTGAGGCCGTGGAACCTGGAATGTTTTGATGTGGAGGGTGTTGGAGAAAATGTCACAAAAAGAGACTGAGCATTCAGGTCTGGAGCTGAGGGCACCAGAGAAGCAGTTCAGGAGCTATTTTGCTGGGGAGAGAGAGGCCAAAACAGGCTGGTGCAGAGACACAAAGGCATCTGTGTTTTCTGGAAGGTTCTTCTCATTGTTCCTCTCGTAGTTCCACCTCACTTCAGGACGCCAGAAAGAAGTGGTGGGAAATCCATGACCTGGGACTGCCTCTACCATTGACCATCCAGGGGCCACCCCAGGATGACTACTTCCTTCTCTGAACCTTGGTCTTCCCACTACAAAGGAGATGAGCATGAAGAAGGTGAACTCTGAGTCTGACGGCTCTGACCAGTCTCCAAGGGGAAAGCCAAGTCAGGCTTGGGTAGTAAATTAGTAAATTAATCTGAGGATGAAAAACTTTATGTGAGCATATTTAGAAATAAGTTTAGGGTGATGATTTTAAGTTCCACCTTTTTTTTTTTTAATGCATCTATTCAGGTGACATATTTGACCTGATTAACAGAAAGTACATGGGCCTAATATACAATATTAGGAGATAATTGCAATGGATGAAAGTCACCTGAGTCAATTAACTCTTATTACCTGGAAACCATTTAGAAGAGGCAATAAATTATTGGGACAACACAATTAGCAGTCCCAGAATGAAACAGATTTTGTGTGTGTGCACGGAGAAGCCCCCCTCCTGAGGGCCTGTCAAGTTCAAGGGTACATGTTTGAGGGGATTGCTGTGCCCTTTTCTGTTCACAGAAGTGTGTTAACATGCAACAGGGCTGACATATCCCAGGCTAGACCGAAGCAATGAAATAAGCTTTCGACGCCTGAGAACAATGACGCCTGTGTCACCACCAGTCAATGGCTGCCTCAGTGCCTTGTCCTTAATAGACTTTCACTGAACATCGGTCAGTTGGCTGAGTGATATTGAGGTTGGGTCTTGTGACTCTGTTTAAAGACCATTTCTAACACCTCCACTCCCGAATTTAAAAACTGAAATGGCTTAGCATTTAGAAAGACCTTTTTTCATCAAGTTACACATTCTATACCAGCATGGATAGAGTTGGGATAAAGAAAAACTTGTGTATAAAGATTCTTTAAAGTACCACTGCAGTAACAAATAGGTTCCAAGAGCCTCATTGATCTCTTGTATTTGTTTTCAATCCATGGAAGAAGATTGTGTTGTCCCAGAGCAGGCCCAAGTTTAATTCAATGTGTCTTAAGGCTGTAGGATCCTGAGCTCCTTGCCACTAAATCTATCCACCATTTGCTTATTAAGTAAGGAACTACCCTAGAATTCTTTTGCAATGATCTGAAATAACCTGGCATTTGCTTTCACTGACCTTTTAGTGTTTCTATCACCTAAAGCATTTTTCCTTCCACTGCTGCATTACAAGTAGGATTCAAATTCCTAACAGCAGAGGGGGAAAAAAAAAATCCCAAAGCACAAGAAATGTTAATGATCAACATTTCATTTTTATCGTGTTGACTGTTTCAACCACAAGCTTAAAGAATTATCAAGGCAGACTGCGTTAGTCCAAATAAGCTGAAAATAATACACTGGCCAGAACTAGTGCTCAGAAGGCAAATTTATATCGAGTAATTGAAAATGTAATAAAGAAGGAAATAATTGCCGTAGGACACAGATCTCTCTCTTTTGTGTGTGTACCTCCAAATGTGTGGGTTTTAAAAATATATCACCAGATACTTTTGTGATAGTCAATCTGTGACTTCTTCAATGATGATAAATGTGCAATCTGATCTTTTGAAAGAATAAATAGTTCCTTGTTAATTAATTTATACAGCTGTCAGTGCAGCTTTCTCTGTCTTCGCACTCTAAGTGTTTCCCTGCCATAGATTTTCTTGCCGTTTCTGGCAAACCTCCAGTGAGAGCCTGGGATTTATTAGGCTGACTTGGTGCAGAGTCTATTGATTGTGGCCCTGAGGGTAATAACTAAATAGAGCCGGAGCAACAAGTCAATAACACCATTGTTGCTGCAGCCTGCATTCACTCGAGGAGTGAGATTGTTTTACAGCAGCCGAGGGTAATCGTGGGCAGATCAGTGTGTTCAACACGCGCTGCACCGTGTTAGTGCTGAGGACTATTTGAAAGCTTTCAGTGGGATCACTGGAGAATTGGGGTGGGGTACTGGGATTATGAACCCTGTGAACTCCTTCATTACAGCTTAAAGGTTTCAACTTTAGTTTTTAACATCTGCTGCAACCTTGGGGAGCTCAGGAGTGAGGCTGGTGCAGGGGAGTGCAGAAACAGGCTCTGGGCCTTAGCACTAGGCGGTCTGTTCTGGTCTGTGTCCCGGAAACAAGATGGTTATGAGCAGAGAGATTGTCTCACAGCTGCTGTCTGATATCCATCCATCTATCCAGCTGCCCATCTGTGTGAGGTGCCAGCCAGTGGCACCATCCCTACCTCCTTATACCCCAGGATGCATTTAATGTAAACCATCTAAACAGGAGAAGCCACATTATTATAATTTTCTCATTTCCAAATCTTGAGTTAGGCTGACTTAATTTTTTTTTTTTTTTTGAGATGGAGTCTTGCTCTGTCGCCCAGGTTGGAGTGCAGTGGGGCGATCTTGGCTCACTGCAACCTCTGCCTCCCAGAATCAAGGAGTTCCCCTGCCTCAGCCTCCCGAGTAGCTGGGACTACAAGTGTGCACCACCACACCTGGCTAATTTTTGTATTTTTAGTAGAGACGGGGTTTCACCATGTTGGCCAGGCTGGTCTTGAGCTCCTGACCTCAGGTGATCCACCCGCCTTGGCCTCCCAAAGTGCTGGGATTACAGATGTGAGCCACTGCGTCCGGCCAGGCTGACTTAACTTTAAAAGCCATTTTTCTTAAGGCTTGCTTAGTAAGAGAAACTAAAACTCACATCTTTCAAAGCTTCTTTTTCCTAATTGGTAGAAGTTCACTACGCTGACTTTTACACACCCGATGATTAGTTTTTTAATTACAGAAAGTAAAAATCAAAGTCCGTGTCAATTCCTGTCACTCTTTTGCCTTTTAACGAATCCTCATGGATTCTGTTTCTATACATGGAGGACCAGAAAATAAAAAAGACAAGTTCCCAAATGTGGCTAGTGCTGACCTATCTCACCGCCTTCCAGGCTTGCCTTGTCTGAGTGGTGTCTGAATTACTGTGGTGGGGATGGATTTCTTAGGCCCACCATAGAAAGTTTCAGGACTTTATGCCCACAATACAAGCACTAAATTGACACCAACAAATCAGTGCCATCTCTTCAGGTGGGAGGGTGGAGACAGCCACGGAGCAGTGCTTAATTATGCAGAAGGTTTATCCTTTGAGTCTGACAGAGCACTGTGAGGAAAGGCCATCTCTGGGGCTAGAAAGTGAAAACAAGACTTCGCCAGAAAGGATTTTATTCTGAACGTAAGACCTGCCTGGTAGAGATACCTTCCTCAGTAGTCTTTGGTGATTATCTCATTTTAATTCCATGCCTGACATTCATCAATCACAGGCAGAGCTCATTGGCAGGGAAAGAGACGAGAGGCCTCCGTTTCCTGGAAATTGTGGCATTCATTCTCTGGCCTCTTCACTAAGGAAGTGCTGCAGTGAAACTCGATTCTGCCCATTTTGTCATTTAACTTTCACAGAAGCAAATACAAAGTATTGGTGAAAGTGGCCGGGCGTGGTGGCTCACGCCTGTAATCCTAGCACTTTGGTAGGCGGAGGCGAGTGGATCACCTGAGGTAGGGAGTTCCAGACCAGCCTGACCAACATGGAGAAACCTCGTCTCTACTAAAAATAGAAAATTACCTGGGCATGGTGGCGCATGCATGTAATCCCAGCTACTCGAGAGGCTGAGGCAGGAGAATCGCTTGAACCTGGGAGGCAGAGGTTGCGGTGAGCCGAGATCATGCCATTGCACTCCACCCTGGGCAACAAGAACAAAACTCCATCTCAAAAAAAGGAAAAAAAAAATGGTGATAGCAAGTTCCATAATAGCCTTATGGAGCTCACATTACTCCAGAAAGGGAGCTTTCTGATCTATGAGTTGGAATTACCAGCTACCTGGATAAACATCACCTCATTTTTAACTTAATACCAAAGCCATCATCTCCATGTTGTTGAACTGAACAACCTTAGAATGGCTTCAGGAAAGGCTGGTGACTCTGAGCACTAGTGGAAGTTCTTCTGCCAAGACCATTCACCATTGTTACCCCACTTGTCCCCGTGATAAGAGATGGCCATCGCGAATTATGCCCCAGTGTCACCACGTGAACCGATTACCCACAAATAACCACAACCCCGATACCATCTGGACTGAGTGCAAATCTTTCATAAAATGTTGTATTTTAAAAAAGAATTTAATTATTCTATGCAGGACAAAGAGCTTTTCCTGTTCACTCCTATTTTACTGAGAAAAATCTTTGGCAAATCTATGGCAAAAGATAAAACTTGGGAGGGTTTTTTAAAATTACTTGCAGTATGAGTCACCTTAATGAAAGCTTCAGAAGCGTGGAGCAGTTCCATCAGGTAGCAGTCCTCCAGGAAAGAAAATTTCTTTTTAGTTTAGTCAATACTAACATACAACATATGGGCAAAGGTAGACTGCCTCCTTGCTCTACTGGGAGACATAGATAGCTTTCTTATCAGACATTTTTTTGTCTGAATGAAGAAATTCCTGTCCAGTCTGCTTAGATTCAGCTCTGTGATCCAAGAAGTTTTTGACATATCAAGATGACCTAAGAGTTGATAAGCCTTTGGCACAGGAAAGAAATATGCAAGAGAAGTTCAGGAACTGAATGACACATTTTCCTAAAAAAAGGAAAAAAATAAGAATAATAATCGAAGTGGATTTGTTGAATACTTTCAAATTCTCAAAGATGTTTCTGTTTAGGTGGCTGTGGAAATCTCACATTTGCTTTATCGCAGCTTGAAAAGGGACAAGAGAAAGAAATACCAAAGGGTACACATACTTCCAGTTCTTTTGAGTGATATTACCAATATTTCATCTCGAGATTTCCAAGAGTAGAGGCCAGATATTTTCAGTCTTCTGCACTCTTTTAAGGGTCAGAAGGAGTCAGAATCAACTCGGATGGAATAAACATGGGGATAAGCAGCTAAAAATAATAGCATTGTGTATTTACTAGACGCTAAGAAGTCAAAGGAAGTGGTGTTGTGAGCTTGTAAAACAGTGGCTGCCAGCTTTATCTTTTTAAGAGGAGACTAGATTTTGACACAGAGATAAGCAAGCTGGAGCAAACAGTGATTTCTTAAACTGCTACTCATAAAACAAGTTTGTTGCGAATATATCTACATAAGAGAGATTGTCCTCTTTTTTTCACCTATAGGTCAGGTTATTCTAAGCTCTTGTATACTCATGATGCCAAAGGTGTAGGCGCTGGGCTTATGTTCAGCTATTTCAGATCATCTGGACTTGAATTTAGAGAATGTCTTTGCTCTGTTAGCACATGCTCATCCCACTATTCAAAAAAATGACCATCTCGGTACAAAGTTTCTTTGGCAATCAAATCTGTTTCAGCATCTCCAATCAACATACGTTTTTCCTCATTTTGTATTTTCTTGTTTCTGGCATTTTATGGATTAGAATAATCGGAAAACAGGCATCTGAGGGATTTCTCCCATAAACAGGTGAGATTGGTGAGAGAAGAAATTATTTTTCAACATTATTATTAAATAGAAGCTCTCATGCTCTTTATAGCCACATTCCTCCATTTACAATGTGCTGTTGAGGCTGAGAACTTCCTTGTTCTTTAGGTTTCTCACAGATTATTTTTTTGTTACAAGCTATTTGTTACTTACTCAGTTCTGAGTTACTGAGGTTGTTTAATTCTAAACTTAGTTGTATGGCAGATTACAGCTGACACCTGTAATCCCAGCACTTTGGCAGGCCAAGGCAGGAGGATCACTTGAGGCCAGGCATTCAAGACCAGTCTGGGCAACATAGCAGGACCTTGTCTCTTTTAAAAAAAAAAAAAAAAAAAAAAAAGCAAAAATTACCCCAGTATGGTGGCATGTGCCTGTAATCCCTGCTAGGAGGATTGTTTGAGCCCAGGAATTCAAGGTTGCAGTAAGCTATGATCACGCTGCTGCGCTCCAGCCTGGGAGACAGAGCAAGACCCTGTCTCTAAAAAATAAATAAGTAAGTAAATAAATAAATAAATAAATAAAATAACCTATGTATATGCCTAGAATTTTAATAACTGAAAATGTGGTAGCACCATGATCTTGGTGGAAAAGGCCTTGAGTAATTTCACTTGGAGTTTGCTCAAATCAGGCACATTATTTCAGAATCAAACTTTTAAGCCGTTGAAAACAAAATGTAAAAATAAGCCCATTTTTCTCCTTTGCTTCTTGCAGAAGGCGTTTCCAATGGAGGTTTTCTAAAATTATTATAATAATTAACCATGTGCTGTCTCATGTCCCGGGAACTAGAGTCAGTGCTCAATATGCATAATCTGATTTAACCCGTGTGTTAACCTTATCGAGTATGCATTGTTGTTCCCATTTTGTAGATTAGGAAACTAAATATCAGTAAAATTTGTAGCCACATGGCTGATAGAAACAAAATCCTTATTATGGTCCACAGGCTGGCACGATTCCATCTCTGTTTCCTCTGCAGCTCACCTCCCTCCCATCATTCTCCTCCTGGCTTTTTCCTCCCCGGGCACCCCAGCGTTCCTCTACAGATAAAGGGCCTTTGCACATGCTGTGCCACCTGCCTGGAATCCTTTTCTCATTCCCACTCACCCTTCCCACTTCAGTTTTTAACCTAGCACATTCTTCAGAATATTTTTTTTTTTTTTTTTTGACGAAATCTCGCTCTGTTGCCCAGGCTGATCTCGGCTCACTGCAACCTCCGCCTCCCAGGTTTAAGCAATTCTCCTGCCTCAGCCTCCCAAGTAGCTGGGACTACAGGTGCACACCACCATGCCCAGGTAATTTTTTATAGTTTAGTAGAGACGGGGTTCCGCCATGTTGCCCAGGCTGGTCACAAACTCCTGAGCTCAGGCAGTCTACCCGCCTCGGCCTCCCAAAGTGCTGGGATTACAGGTATGAGCCACTGTGCCCGGCCCAGATCTTAATTCAACATCATTACCACCTTTGGGACACCCTCTCTGGGCTTCTAGAAAAGCTCAGTCCTACAGCAGCTACAGAGGTGCAGCTGTCAACCTTTCAGTCATGCAGTCTGCCCCAGGTGTTGGTACCCTCAGAGACCCGTGTCAGCATCAGAGCTAGGCCACACTCTTCCCAGGCGGCCCCCAGTCATTGACTAGGCACAGTGTGTGGTCCTGAAGCTAGGCAGCTTCTGCCTGAGGTGGGATTCCTCTGCGGGGCTGTCTTGGCTCCAGAGCTCCTCACTGGGTTGGTTAAGACTTTGTCAGTCCTGGCCAGGTGCGGTGGCTCACACCTGTGATCCCAGCACTTTGGGAGGCTGAGGCGGGTGGATCACTTGAGGTCAGGAGTTTGAGACCAGCCTGGCCAACATGGTGAAACCCCGCCTCTACTAAAAATACAAAAATTAGTGGGGTGTGATGGCACACACTCGTAGTCCCAGCTACTCAGGAGGCTGAGGCAGGAGAATCGCTTAAACCCAGGAGGCGGAGCTTGCAGTGAGTCAAGACTGCACCACCGCACTCCAGCCTGGGCAACAGAGTGAGACTCTGTCTAAAAAATAAATAAATGAGACTTTGTCAGCTCTGCACTGTGGTCCGAGGCTCTTCCTGCCCATTTCTGCCTCCTCCCCCATTTATCTGCTACAGGTATTACCCCCAGGAAACCTCTTGCACACCTAACTCCTTCCAGCACCTCCTTTCCTAGAAGACCCTTCAACTGACACAAGTCCCCTCTTCTAGATGCTCATAGTATCATATCCACTTCCTTTGTAGCAATTACCACAGTTTAAAACTCTATATTATGTACATGTGATTTTGTTAAGACCTAGAAGCTCTACGAGGACAGGGACCTAATTTTGCTCATCACTGCACCCCCAGACTGGAACCAGATCGTTTCCCACAGACCTCATCAAAGTGCTTGCTCGACTCTGTGTGTCCAGGGCCATTTCACTGGCTGTTGCCAGTTGCGTGCTGGGGCTTTCAAAGCAGCGCTGAGAGTGGAACACTAAAACCTCACGCCGACTTGGAGGCCACACTGGAAAAGGATGTTGCAATGACGCTTGGATCAAGCCAGCCCCTGTGTTAAGGCCCTTTGGCGTCCTTTTCGGCGTGGAAGCGCATGCTCTTTCTCCTTGAGGAGAAGATAGGACCTTAGCTTTCCAAGGCCTTCTGAGTGAAAACATCTGTATCCGATTTTTCCCGTCGCGGCGTATTAGTGAAGTCTGGCTAAAGAGCAGCTTGTAGTTGACAAGACTCTCATCAGAAGGTGTCACTGCCATCAGCTGGAATTACAGTGGGGCTGTTCGAGCTGGTGCCCTAGCCAGATGCCAGTCTGGGTAATTACATTTGGTCTACCTAAACTCCCTGCAGACTTCTCATCGGACACAGCATTCTTCATCTCTGCCCTGAACTGCTAGGGAGTGTTTGCTAAGAGCCTTTCAGCTGCTGCCATAGTTCATTCCAAAAATGGATACATTCCTGAAGGACCACTTGTCAGGGGGTGTTGCTGGGGGAGGATTCCAGCTTGGAAGAGGGCTGGCCTGGCTAGGTGGCCCTAAAGGCCCATTCCCCTTCTAATTTTGATTCTGTGATACAGTAATTATAACTCAAACTGCAGTGTTCATGGAACTGGTAAGGGCCTCATAAATGAAAACACCATCAGATCGAAAGTGCAGAACTTGGTAGGAAAGATGTTCAAATAACACACACACACACACCAAAAAAAGTAGACACGAATCTGGATATCCCTGGGACCCAGAAACAGTCACAGTTACATCTCCTCTCTCAAGTTGATTCTGAAGCCATAATTAAGTGAAGACAAAAACATATATACATTGAATGAAAGGTGTGTAATCTTTGGGATAATTCTGATGTAATTAACACAGCAGAGCTGCATTATGGCCAATGTGCAATGAGTGGAATTTTCCAACATTGATTAAGCGGACTTGAAGAGAACTGAGTCTTTGTCTGAAAGCTGCCAAATGAAAACAACTTTGGGATATTTAAATTCAGGTTGGAAATTGGTTTGAGTAAGGGATATTTAAACCACAGCTGTTCAAGGGCTAAAAACATATGAGTTGTATGTGCATGCCCGCGTGCACGTGCACACACACACACACACACACACTGCCTCCTCTGAAAACAAGTTAGCTAAAGGTGTACATTCCTTCTAGGTTCTCATGATCAACAGATGTAAATGTTCATGGTGTTCAGATGAATTATGCACCCTAATGAGATTTCAATACTGAGCAAACAATAAAAATTTATGCATTGCATAGTTGCCGTGGCCTTTGGCTTCATGGCTAGTGTTCTACCTTTTCAACAGCTTCAGTAATATAATATCCAGCTGGCTTTGGAAGTAAGGAAAATTCGAAGGGAGAATTGAAATTGTGAGAAATAATTTGATGGATTACTTTGTCAGAGTAATGCATGGCCTTGGCATAATTACCATGGCCACCTTAACCCTGGAGGCAGGTGGTGACAAAGGCCTGCAGGGCCTGGGTGCTGAGCCGATTCCAGCATGTGCTGCTGGCTCTCTCAGTCCCCAGAGTCCAGGGAGTCTAGGCACTCCTGAACGAATGCCGAACAAGCACATTCCTGTCCTACTCCAACAAGCAAGAAGGACAGCCGAAGGGCCGCCTTCTCCCGAGAACTGTCATCTGTGTCAGAGTGAAAGGAAGGAAACAAAAGGCAGACCAACCTTGAAGCAAAATGGGGTGAGGACAGGGAAAAGGATGAATAATATCTTTTAAAGCAGAACATTTAAACACAAATGATGAGCACAGGCACACTAATCTTTTTTTCTCTTCTCGTGTTTTTTTATCAGTTCAGACCTTGAACTTAACGCATGTCTGCCTTGTACTTTATAACGTTCAAATCTTAACGTGATTAATAGTAGATTCCCCGTGCGTACGTGTCAGAGACCACATCTGTAGCAAATCTGCCGGTATATTCCTTACACTAGTTTTACTTTGGAGCCATAAAGTAATTCCTGTTTTGTGAATGAGAATATACCTATTATGCACTAATATAGCTACACCCAGCATCTGCTTTTCCGGGGGGAAAAGAAATTGCCTATATGATAGGGCAGCTCAAATTTCAGTGTTCTGAAGTGCTTTTCAGTGTGGCCTTCAGCAGTGAAAAACCACTCCTGCCTATTTCTTGCTTTTATTATGATAACATAAATATATTTGCAGCATGTTGACAAACTCATTTGGAGTAAACAGAGTAGTCCTAATTGTAAGTTCTAATGTTTTAAAGCTAAATTGGGCGATAAGTCAGTGTTTCAATTTGGCACAGTCAACCACACATTTTCCAGAAATAGCCTTTGACACTTTTTAAAGCAAGTCAGTGGTGTACTTAGGCTGTTCACAAAAGGCTTCATTCTTGTCTACAAACGGCAAACCTCCCCTTCATCCCAGAGTGCCCAATTCAAGTGAGGTTGGGGAAAAATAGATACTTCCCTTGTTTTAAGGCATTTCTCCAACCGTTATGCTAGTCAAAACGAAAAAATTTTGGAGTATATGGGGAAAGCATGCCTAAGAAAGGTTATCTTGATTTTCATTTAACACACCCTCCCACTGACTTTTTAAAAGGTCCATCGTACGTATTTCTGCATAGCTGAAAACACAGATTCCACCCTGGAGAGATCTTGGGGCTGTTCATGTTACACTCTGAAGCCATGTGTTTTCACATCATGGCAAAACTCAAGATGTAGGCAGATCCCTTGGCCCCCGTTGGCTTTGGATTTTAGTCTTTTCATTGTTCTCTACTGTAAACTTATACAGAAAAAGACCTCCACGCCCCTGAATATAAGCACAGCCAGTAATGTTTTCCCACACATGCCAGTGGTGTAGCTGAGCAGAACCCCAGAATGGTGGGAAAGGGAAGGAAGTGGGGGCAGAGGTCCATGAAGGCTGTAGATGGGAGCAAGGGGCTCACTGGGCTCCCCAGGAGCCTTCCTGGAGGCAGCCATTCCTTCAGAATCCTTGTCAGAAGAATGACCAGAGGCAATGCAGAGAAGCCCCTCCCCATCGAAGGCAGCTCTGGAGCTTGTTAAGACTCTGCTACAAAGCCGTAGAGGGGCTTTATTTTTATACTTCTCTGTACACACCTTTTTTTGGATATATGATTTGCAAATATTTTTCCCCACTCTGTGGCTTATCTTTTTATTTTCTTAATGAGGAATTTTGAAAAGCAAAATTTATCAATTTTGATAAAAATTTTTTAATTTTGATAAAAATTTATCAATTTTTAATTTTATGGAGCATGCTTGTAGTGGTTTACCTAGAAATCTTTGCCTGTCCCAAGGTCAGAAAAATTTTACTTCTATGTTTTCTTCTAGAAATTTTATAGTTTAGCCTTTACATTTAGGTATGTGTCCCATTTAAATTTTTGTGTATAGTTTAGGTTATGGTCTGTGTTCATTTTGTTAAATATGGGTATCCAATTCCTCTATTAGGTTGCCTTGGATCCTTTGTCAAAAATTGACTGTAAATATAAATGTTTATTTCTGGAATGTCTGTTTTATTTCATTGAACTGTGTCTTCCTCACACCCAGACTACACCGTCTTGATTACAGCAGCTTCATAGTAAGTTTGAAGTCAGGTGGTATAAGTCTTCCAACTTTGTTCTTCTTTTTCAAACTCGTTTTTATACATTCTAGTTCTAGTTGTTTCATTTACATATACATTTAAGAATTCCCATTTCCATTTTCACCGCCCCCCCCCCCCCCAAAAAATGCTTGCTGGCATTTTAACAAGGATTGCATTGAATTGTCATCTTAACAATATTGAATCATCCTATTCATGAATGGAATTGTTCCTCATTTATTTAGATCGTTACTTTTTAAAGCTACATTTATAGATTTCAGGGTACAGGTCTCATTACGTTAAAGTTGTTTCTAAGTTTTGCATTCTTTTTTGGTGCTATTATGAATTACATTGTTTTCTTAATTTCATTTGCAGACTATTTGTGGCTATAGCAACACACTTGATTTTTGTATGTTCTCATCTTGTGACCTTGCTGAATTTGTGTATTAGTTCTAGTAGTATTTTGTCGATCTCTTAGGATTTTATACATACAGAATCATGTCAGTTGTGAATGACAACAATTTTCCTTCTTCCTTTCCAATCTGGGTGCCTTTTACTTGTAAATTTTAAATGCCAGATTGCACTGGCTAGAAGCTCGAGTACAATTTTGAACAGAAGTGGTAAGAGCAGACATTTTTGCCCTATTCCCAATCAGAAAGAAAGCCTTCAGTCTTTCACCATTAAGTATGATATTAGCTGTAAGTTTTTCATAGATGCTCTTTATCGAGTTGAAAAAGTCTCCTTTTATTCCAAGTTTGTCGAGAGTTTCTATCATGAGTAGGTGTTACATTTTGCCAAGTGTTTTTTCTGTGTCTAACGAGATGATTATGTGATTTTTGTTCTTGATTCTATCAATGTCATGTGTCACATTAATTGTTTTTCAGATGTTAAATCAACCTTGCATTTCTGGGATAAGTCCCACTTGGTCATGATATTTAAGCTTTATTAATATGTTACAGGATTCAGTTTAATACGAATTTTGGTGTCTGTTTATGAAGAATGTTTCTTGTAATATTTTTGTTTAACTTTTGTATCTGGGTGATACGGGCCTCATAGAACAAGTTGGCATAGTCTCTCCATTATTTTCTAAGACGATTTGTGTAGGAACAGTATTATTTCATAAATTGTGATGTAATTCATTATTTAAGCCATCTGGTCCTGGGCTTTTCTTTGTGGGAAGATTGTAAATTACTAATCCAACTTACTTGCTTGTTATAGGTCTATTCAGGTATTCTGTGTTTTCTTGAGTCAGTTTTGGTAATGTGTGTATTTCTATGAATTTGTCCATTTTACCTAAATTATCTGGCTTGTTTGCATAACATTGTTCAGAATATTCCCTTGTAATCCTTTAATTTTTGTTAAGTAGTGATGTTCTTGTTTCACTCCTGATATTGGTAATTTGTATCTTCTTCCCTTTTTTCTTGGTCATTCTAGCTAAAAGTTTATCAGTTTTGTTGAGCTTTTTGAAGAGCCAACTTCTGGTTTCATTGATTTTTCTCTATTATTTTCTACTTTCTATTGTATTAATTTCTCCTCTAACCCTTACTCCTTTTTATTGCTTGCGTTGGGCTTAATTTGCTCTTTCTTAATGTGGTAGCTTAGATCATTGACTTGAGACCTTTCCTTTTTCCCTAACTAGGCAGATAAATTTCTCTCTAAGCTCTGCTTAAATTGCATCCTACAAATCGTGATAATTATGGTTTGTTTCATTCATTAAATTTTTGTTGTGATTTTTTTCTTCGATTCATGCATTCTTTAGAAATATGTTACTTAATTATCTAATACTTAGGACTTACCAAATTAGTTTCTTTTTTCTTTTTTTTTTTTTGAGACAGAGTCTCGCACTGACGCCCAGGCTGGAGTGCAGTGGCACAATCTTGTCTCATTGCAACCTCCACCTCCTGTGTTCAAGCAATTCTCCTGCCTCAGCCTCCCAAGTAGCTGGGATTACAGTCGCACGACACCACACCCAGCTAATTTTTGTATTTTTAGTAGAGACGGGGTTTCACCATGTTGGCCAGGCTGGCCTCGAACTCCTGACCTCAAGGGATCCACCTGCCTTGGCCTCCCAAAGTGCTGGATTACAGGCATGAGTCACTGCGCCTGGCCACCAAATTACTTTCTATTATTGATTTCTAATTTAGTCTTGTGATTAGAGAACATATTTTTTATTATTTCAATGTTTTTAATAATAAATTATTATTTAATAATAAATTATTGAGACTTGTTTTATGGCCTGTATATGGTGTATGCATGTTCTATAAATGTTGATTTCTATATCTAGTCTATTTAGTCTTCTATAGCCTTACTGATTTTCTGTCTAGTTATTCTATCAGTTACTGAGAATAGGGTAGTGAAATCTCCAAATATAATTGTTGAACTTCCTATTCTCCTTTTGTCTATCAGTTTTTGCTTCATGTTTTTCAAGACTTGGTTATTAGGTGTGTGTATGTTTTTCATCGTTTTATCTTCTCAATACATTGATTCTCTTATATTTGTGAAACATCCTTTTTTGTTCCCAAGACTATTTGTCTTAAAAGCCGTGTGTCTGATATTAATATAGACACTTTAGCTCCTTATAGTTACTGTTTGCGTATATTTTTTCATCTTTTAACTTTCACCCTGTATGTGCTTTTTAATCTGAAATGTGTCTCTTACAGACAGGATAAAGTTAGGTCTTTTATATCCAGTCTAACGATCTCTGCTGTTTGATTGGAGTGTTTAGTCCTTTAACATGTACATGTTCACATTTAGTCCATTAACATTTAACGTGTGATTTTTTTTGTCCTGTTGAATTTATGTCTGCCATTTTGCTATTTGTTTTCTATATTCCTTATGTCTTTTTGTTCCTCTGTTTCTGCTTTTCTGCCTCCTTTTTAAAAATATATATTTTTGTATGCCATTTTAATTCACGTATTGATTTTTTTATTACATTTTTAAATGTTCTCAGTCTTTGCTCTAGGAATTGTATCTTGTAACTTTTCATGATCTACTTCAGGTTAATACTGACTTAATTCTAATAAAATATAGCAGTGTTATTCCAATATAACCAATTTCCTCCCTCTTCCTTTGATATGTATAGATATGACTATGATTATCATATCTACACATGATATAAACCCAACAATACAAAATTATAATGAGTGCTGTGCAATCTAATGGTTTTTAAAGAAATTAAGGGAAGAGAAGAAAAATATATATATTTATACAGTCTTTTATATTTGCATACATATTTACCATTTCCAGTGTTCTTATTTCCTTCTGTGGATTTGAATTACCATCTGGCATAATTTCTTTCAGCCTGAAGGACTTTATTTAGTATTTCTTGTACAGCAAGTCTACTAACAAAACATTCTCTTATTCTTTGTTTATCTAGAAAAGTCTTTATATCACCTTCACTTTTAGTGGATAGTATTGCTAGATATAGAATTCTTGGTTGATAAGTCCCCCCACCTCACTCTTTTTGACACTTAGAATATGTCATTCTACTGTCTTCCCTTCCGTTGTTTCTGATGAGAAGTCAGCCATTAATCATATTATTATTTGCCTGTGCATGATGAGTCATTTTTGTCTTGCTATTTTCAAGAGTTTAGCTGTCAGCCATCATTTCTACCAACATATTTATCTGCTACTCTCTCTCTTCTTGGATTCCCATTACACATATATTGGTATGCTTGATATTGTCACACAGGTCTCTGAAGCCATGTTCATTTTTCATCAGTCTTTTTCCCTTTTTCTTCTTCAGATTGGATAATTTCTTTAGACAGATTTTCAAGTTCATAATTCCTTTTCATTTCATATACTGTATATTCAACTGTAGAATTTCCATTTGGCTCTTTTTTATCATTTCTTTCTCTGTTGAGATTTCCTGTTTGTTGAGGCATCGTCATCATAATTTCTTCTAATTCTTTAAGCATAATTTTCTTCAATTCTTTGAACATATTTCTAATAGCTGCTTGGGAGTCTTTGCTAAATCCAACATCAGGGCCACTCAGAGTCAGTTTCTATTGACTGCTTTTTTCCCCTGAATATATAGATCACACCTTTTTTTTGTTTCCTTTTTTTTTTTTTTTTGGTTGTTGTTATGTCATTTTTTGTTGAAAATGGGACATTTTATATAATATATTGTAGTAACACGAGTCTAGTATTTTTAAGTAGCTTTCCTGAATGTAATCTGTAGAATCTGTCTCCCCTACAGTCTGCTCAGTTGTTGCTTTTTTTTTTTTTTCCTCAAATCTTATCTTTATTTTATGAGGCTGGTTTCCTAGGGGTTGCCCCTTTGTGTGCATAGCTTAGTGGTCAGCCAATGACTGGGCAGAGACTGTATTCAAAAACCTCCAACCCATAAGGCTTCCATCCTCTGCAGTGATTTGTGTGTGAGTTGCAGAGCACATTCAAAGTTCAGCCAGTTCCCAAGCCTGCCTTGGCTTTGGCTTCCACTGGTGTCTCTCAGGTCTTCCCAGCACATACATATACTTTCCCACTCCATAAGAGATGCATAGAGAGCTTATCTAGCACTTCTGTGGCTCTTTCATTTCCAGGATCTCCTCATCACATTTTTGGTTGGCCTGTTACCCGCACCAACTAGGACTGTAACTTTAGGCTAGCAGAGGTGTGGGTTTTCACCATTCATTATCCTACCGAGTTTGCTACTTTTATTGACAGTGCTGCTAGGCCTGGGTTTTGCCCTCTGCTCCAAAACAAGTCAGCCTCCTCTGGCAGCCCCACCCTGGTGAAACCATCATTCTAGCCAACTAAGCTAAGGGGTGAGGTGGGGTTGTTCTTACCCAAAATTCTGCCAGTTTTCTATAAATAAGCACTTCTCAATTTGTTTTTTGCCTTTGGTTGTCATCCAGATCACTAAAAGAGGCGGGTTTTTTTTGGTCCGTTCTCCAGTTTTATACTTGTTTTGTGAATTTGCCGACCTCTTCACTCATAGCTGGAAGTCCCCTTGTAGGAGGATTTTTGCTGGTCTGTAGAATGTGTTTGTAGAAAGCGTTTAGGATACCCTTGCAATGAAAGACCTCATCTGTGTGGATTTGGGTCTCTACTTCCCAGAATCCCAAAGACCCCTCCTCAAAGAGCATTTCGTGCTTGAGGTTCTCCAGTATGGCAATGACCAGCTCTGCATGTTCTTGTTTCATTCCTTCCACCATCAGGGTGTAACTGCCAGGATCCCGTCTGCATGTGCTCACATGAGCTTTGAATCCAGGCAGCTCTTGGCCCATTAGCTGACCCAAAGGCAACAGGTGGGACCTGTTTTTGGCGGAACTGTTGAAGAAAAATGCCCTAGTCATCAGCTTGTTTCACTTTCATTTATCTCTGTCATCTGGGAATACAATATAGATAGTATCAGGCCCAACAAAAGGTACATTCTGATATTATTTTCAGTTTTTTGTCTAGACAGAGAAGACTAACCACTTGGATATCAGAAATGCCTACCACAAAAAATAAGAAAGACACGCTCAGCAAAAGGCCAGAGGGGGGTAGCACTGCTTGTTCACTTTCTCTATATATATTCTTTTTTTAAAAAAGAAAAAAGTTTAAACCCCACCACCCACTCATCAGGTGATTGGAGACTATCGATGTAAAAATGTGCTGCAGGCAGAAGTTCTGAAAAATCCCAGAAAGTGTTGAAAACATCTCTAAACAAGGTATTTTTCTTCTGCACCTTTCTTGCTAAAGGTCCCAATTGCTGCCAAGAAAACTAGTGAGAATGTTAGCTGCCAAATAAAAAATTTATGACAGTGTTTGGCAAAGGACTATCTCGCTGCTTGTTTTATACATTTCCACAAGGCGCTTGAAGGCAGCCTCTTTTTTTCTTCCCCCCACAGCACCCCCTCACTTTGTACGTATAACTTACACTGATCACTGTTCTGGGTCTGTTCTCTAATAAAAAAGCAAACTCCTATAAAGTAAGATTAAACAATATAACTTTTTTTCACTTCAGTAGCCTCCTAAAATGTGAGGGAAATGCTTTCAAATATGACGTGTTGCATAGAAGAGGAAAAGAGATGCTGGGATTGCGTAGTTAGAATAGACACATTTATAGGAAAGGAATAAGAACTTTTCAATTAAAAACTGTAGACTCGGCCAGGCACGGTGGCTCACGCCTATAATCCCAGCACTTTGGGAGGCTGAGGCAGGCGTATCACAATGTCAGGAGTTTGAGACCAGTCTGGCCAACATAGTGAAACCCCGTCTCTACTAAACATAGAAAAAATTAGCTGGATGTGGTGGTGTGCACCTATAATCCCAGCTACTCAGGAGGCTGAGGCAGGAGAATCGTGTGAACCCGGGAGGCAGAGGTTGCAGTGAGCCAAGATCGCGCCACTGTACTCCAGCCTGGGTGACAGTGTGAGAGAATCCATCTCAAAACAAACAAACAAACAAAACCTGTAGACTCTTAGTGTTAGAAGGAGTCTTAGAAATCCCCCAGTCCTTACATGTCCCAACATCTCATGCTTTGCAGATGAGGAAATGGGGGCCCAGAAGCAGAAAGTGCTCTGCCTGAGGTCACACAGCCCAGGAGCCTGCCTGGGACCCGAGCCTGGTTCTCACCTTAGTACCACACTCTTCCCCAAATCAGCACTCCAGCCCAATGCTACTATTGTTTGTTGACATAATCACCCCTACACACACACCTAGGGCATGTTTTATGAGCATTGGAATTTTGAGTGATTCTCCTTTATGAAAATTAAAACATTTCCTTCCCCAGAACTCTTCAAAAATCTAACTCACAAAAACCGAGTCAAGATACGGCGATGATACTACTGAAGTGGTATTGCCATTCCGTATCAATGAAGCCTCCTGGTTGTGTCAGTGAATGTTTACATGAGCCTTTTAAAAGAGGGGAAAGGTGGGGACTGTATTTAGAAAAAAAGTTTTTTTGAACTGAGTTTGGATGTTGATAGTGATAATTACGTAGGCTGCTCAACACCCTGAAATATTTTGCCTGCCTGTCTGAGAAAGCAAAGTTATGTCTCAGTCTTTTCAAAATGCTTATCAGATTATGCTTTCAGTTGTTAATTGGTGCTGTTTAGCACATATTTCATCATCAATCTCACTGACTCAAAAGCCTGTGATGCACTCTTGTTCCTTGCCTCGCCTGGCTCTGTTACAGGCATCTGCAGTAATTGTCTCACACTCGGTGAGGTGGAAGCACAGGGCTGGGGCTGAGGCTGCCTTTTGCTGTGGCTGTGTTAAGGAAGCCAGTGTTATTTGATATAAAGTGCTGCGGACAGACCAGGAGTAAGCGGATTATTTCAGACAGCGTTAGGAGGTAACCAGAGGAAGATTAGCTCGACATGAGGCAGATATCATAAGCAAATTAGAAAACCTCCCCAATTAGTACAAGAAACCCAGATTTGTCCTGTTTGTGATCTTCTGCTGAAAGGCAAAGTGTCGATGTTATGGGCTCTAGCCTTGATTCAAGTTGAAATGTTGGCATTTCCTATCAGTGCATGTTAGCATCTGAGGCTGTATACTGGCCTAATAAATGAAGTAAATTCCCGTTCTCCTGCACTGCTAAGTATTCCCCATTCCAAGGTTCTATACATTGGGTAATGTTTTACTTGGCCCTGGAATAATCTCTAGGGCATATTATAATGTTTCTATACTGGGAATATTCAACATGAATCCAGTATACCACACTTAATCTCTCTTTTGTTTGTTTGTCTTGTGGAACATGTATCATGCTGAAGTCATAAAAATGAAGTGTGCAAAATGCCAGATGCTACAAACGCAATTAGATACTTAAAAATAGCTTTCTTGGTGGCACTGCTTGAACTCTGAACTGGGCCTTGTTTTTACAAACAGGGTGGCGCTTTTCTGCTATGCTCCTGATTGCGTGCTCCGATAGGAGGCAAGGCTCTGCTTCTAAGGCCATCAGGCAAACCATCAGACTGTTCTAGAATCAGACTGGGTGCTGATGTTATACGACATCATCGCAGTTGCAGGCATGAGGTTTTTCTCTCCAGGTGCACTGTGTACTCTCCTGCTCTTGACCTCTGATGGTTTGCAGTCAAGCTGTGTCGGCAAAAGCCCTCAACCGACTGAGTCTGACCTGTATAAAGAAGATGAGGTGCCCACACCCCTCACCCCTCACTTTTTGAGTTCTAAATGTATTCCACATAAACTTTTATTTCACTAGAACTCAAACAACCACAAAGCTCAGAATTTATTTTGCAGTTTTATCCAAGGAAAAAGGTGATGTTTTTGTACTGTGGAGAAGAGGGGGCTGGATCATATTTTCTCATTATAAAAATAAAACATATTTATTACCCCAAAATTTGCAAAATTCAAATCAAAATGCAAAATGCAAAAAAAAAATTGTAAAATTCAAAAAATCAGAGATTTTTAAAAAATCATGATCCTGGCCAGGCACATTGGCTCATGCCTGTAATCCCAGCACTGTGGGAGGCTAGGTGGGAAGATCACCTGAGGCCAGGAGTTCGAGACCGGCCTGGACAGTATAGTAAGACCCCATCGCTACAAAAAATAAATTAGCCAGGTGTGGTGATGCATGCCTGTGCTCCCAGCTACTCAGGAGGCTGAGGTGGGAGGACTGCTTGAGCCCAGGAGGTTGAGGTTGCAATGAGCTATAATCACGCTGTTGCACTCCAGCCTGGGCAACAGAGTGAGCCTCTGCCTCTAAAAAATAATAATGAAATAAAATAATAAATAAAAAATTAAAATTATGATCCCAACGCCTAGAGACAATCATTATTTACATTTCAATGTATATCTTTCCGATTTCTGTTTTACATTTATATATGTAGTTTTTGCAAAATTCAGATCATACTATACGTACTATTTATAACCCTTGCTTTTTACATAATATATTATGAGCAAGAAAATTAGTGGTCCTAATGATGACTAGGATAGGGTCAGATTCTGTTAAACTTTCTGAATCATAAAGAACAAATTCGTTCAATATAGTCTTAGTAATAATTCTATTTTTGTATAAGTTTCTCTTTGAAAATTATCAGTACCCAAATAGCATTCGTGACAACTCTCAACTCACTGATATTATATGAAATATTATCATATTACCATATTCCTTTGAGGAGAACGTTGCGTTTTCTCTGCTTTTACACATGTGATCTAATTTGAGCATCACAAGAACCCATGAGGTAGGAAAAAAGGACAGATGTTGTTGTCCCTGACTTTAATCATAGATGCAAAGTGACTCACCTGGCATCACAGCCGTTTGGAACTAGAGCTAGAAAGCAAGACATTCTGTGACTTGTTATTTTCCTCACCATTGTATTACATGTGGTCTTTGACATCAGATCCGATTTTAAATACCAGCTTTTCCACCAAGTAGCTGTGTGATCTTGGCTAACTTAACTCTCTAAGCCTCAGTCTCCTCCTCTGGAAAATGGGAACATTGATACCTTTGCCATAGATTTGTTATGAGGATTAAATGAAAGAATTTGAGTGAAGGACTTAGGATAGTAGAAGTCACGAAAAAAAATTTTTAAATAATTTTTACCCTTGTTTTTTTTTTCTCCTACACATTCCCTATTACTCTTTTTTTTTTTTTTCTGAGGGTCAGTCTCGCTCTGTCACCCAGGCTGGAGTGCATTGGCACAATCTCAGCTCACTGTAGCCTCTGCCTCCTGTGTTCAAGCAATTCTTCTGCCTCAGCTTCCCAAGTAGCTGAGACTACAGGCATGCGCCACCACACCCAGCAAATTTTTGTATTTTTAGTAAAGACAAGATTTCACTATATGTTGGCCAGGCTGGTCCCTAACTCCTGACCTCAGGTGATCTGCCCACCTCGGCCTCCCAAAGTGCTGGATTACAGGCATGAGCCACTGCGCCCAGCCCCCTCTTACTCTCTTATAACACTGTGAATAAATTAATCTATTATGTTTCTTTTATTCAATATACTGAATTTTTAGTTTAGCATTATTTTAAATAATTATTATATATGTAATAAGATACAGTAATTCAAGAAAGTGTAGAAATACATAAAGATAGAAAAAACACCCACCACCCGAATATAAACACCGTTAACACTTGGCTGCGTTTCCTTCCAGTTCTTTTTCTTTCTGTGCAAAGACTTGCCATTAGTTCAACTAGTGTTTTGAACTAATGAAAGCTAGACGGTCGTTAAGCCTTGTGTTCTGATTATAAAAGAGGTGCCCCCTTGAAATCCCACTTGGATTGCCAAGAAGCCAATATGGGTGATCTAAAAGCTGTTGGGGGGCCACACGCAGTGGCTGCCCCCTGTAATCTCAGCACTTTGAGAGGCCAAGGTGGGCAGATCACCTGAGATCAGGAGTTTGAGACCAGCCTGGCCAACATGATGAAACCCTGTCTCTACTAAAAAATGTTTTTAAAAAAATTAACCAGGCATGGTGACAGACACCTGTAATCCCAGCTACTCGGGAGGCTGAGGCAGGAGAATCACTTGAACTCTGGAGGCCAAGGTTGCAGTGAGCCGAGATTGAGCCACTGCACTCTTAGCCTGGGTGCCAGAGCAAGACTACGTAAAAAAAAAAAAAAAAAAAAAAAAAGGCTGTCATGTATCTGCAAGGGGGTGTGAGAAGGTCTCAAGAACCTAAGGCATCCAAGTGAACTAATGAATTCCCAACCCACTGATCTCGTGGTCTAGGAGCAATTCAAGTAAAATGCAGCCCACCTCTTCACAAAACTGGCTCCTCTCATATAAAAGAGGTTCTGGACAAGCAGAGGCCACCATCTGTCAGGCCCCAGGTTGGCTCTGGTGTGGGCAAGTCCTTGGAAGAATCACTATACCAGAGTATATTCAACCCCTGGGAGGGAAAAGTTCTTCCTGGGCCTGTAAAGGCATTCTGTTTAGGCTGAAAGGAAATTTCCTACAGCCAAGCATCTCCTGTCAGCTAATTTGATAGTTCTCTATCAAGTAAACCATTAGTGAATACATTGATCCTTTTTTTCCCCCTTTCTGCAGTTCTGCCTTGGCTATTCCCAAGATTTCTCTGAACCAGTTGGGCAAAATTGATTTTTATTAGTTCCACTGGCCTTGTGGAAAATTATCTCATGAACTGGTTTTTATAGGAAGACTCAAAGCATAGCACAGGGTAAAAAATAAGCCTATAGCAGTCAAAACTGTTGTCTGAAATGTCTTCAGACTGGAAGGCTGAATTTATTGTACAAAACAAGTACTAGCAAGGCGGAGGTGTGCAGTCCTGCTCATTATCACTGGAAAGGGGAACCAAAAAGCGGAGTAAAAAATTAAATTTTAATAATGCCAGTGATATTTTCTAAATCTTTCCTGACAGAAAGATTCTCATTATTTTTATCTGTCTCCGAGTAGGTTCTTTTAGTGCCATCTCAGAAATGGCCTCAGCTATGATTGTTTTCCAGGCTTTAAAGCATCTAAAAAAACAAATATATACAGAGAGAAATATGCTTTAGATTGTTCGAGGAAGGGCCGTGACCGTGGCAACATCCCAGCTAGTGTATTTGCAGCCAACATTTGCTGGGAACGCCTGCAGCTTTCACAAAAGAGGTCCATGTCGTTAAGACAATTGCTGTAAATCCCCCAAACAAAGGGGACCCACCATCCACTGCAGTTGGCTACAGGAGTAGCCCAGGGGCCCCGAGTCCCAAGTTTGGGTTCATTCTAGAAACCTCTCTATGCTGGCCATGAAAGGAGATTCAAGAAAAAAAAAAATTAAGATATCCTATTATTTTGGTAAATGTGAAAACTCATATTCCAAGTATCATATGATACAGAATTTTTGGGGATAAGAGGGAAACTAAAGGCAGAATCATTAAAGTAGCCAGTCTGTGATGACGTGATGATTTTTTGTTTATTTGTTTTCTCACCTCTTTAGTGCCTGTGTATGAACCTGTCTTGGTCCCAAAAGGAATTAGAGCATTTACCTAAATATATGCAACACAATAAGACTGAATATTTACAAAATGAAGTAACGGGGAGGCTAGTACACAAACTGTGGAATCGCCTATGCATTCGTAAGAGGTGGCACACAGATTTCTCTCTGGGCGTTCTGGCAGCTGACTTGGAGAGGGCAATCGTTTCAGCTACGTGAGTCAGAATCTGTGAGATAGAAACTCGGCCTTTTCCCCTGCTCTGATGAGAGAGAACACTTTCTCGCGGGACCTCTTCACAGGGACACACACTGTGCAGGTTAGTAAACACCAGGCTCCAAAGCGTCCTTCCAGGGAGCACAGCGAGCCCTGCAGGGCGCTCTGACCGTCCTCCTTTCCTCAGGCTGGCAGTGTTAGGTCAGTGCGGCTGTGAACCAAAGCAACGCTATGCACGTGGGACCCTCAGGGGGCTCTCCGCTGCTCCAGGGTCAACCTCAGAGCCTCCAGCAGGAGAGGTGGACCCCAGTTCACTAGGCTCCTCAGCCAACACTGTCTCTCAGCTGGGCTTTCAACACGTCTTCCACAGGAGAGAATTTCAGGTTGTTCCCTTTGCTGAGGACCTGGAGTGGAAACACCTTATTATTGGTACTTAGGGGCCATCGTGTTGTCTAGTAACTAGTTAGGGGGTCAGATATCACCCTCATCTGTGAAAATTAAGGCCAGGGAGCTTGAAGGGAGTGTCCCCAAAGAATGACAGAGTGAAAGGTCGCTCTCTCTTTGCAAGACGCAGGCTGCCTTTTGACTTGGTCTGTATGAAGATCCCTCCTAATTCATGGGTGATTTTCCTTCTCATTGCTGCCAAATACAGGACCTGAGAGAGTGATCAAAGGCCACACTACTCCTTGGCAACTAGTTTTCTTTATCTTTATCAAATCCACAGATACGGTTCTTGGTGCCCATCCTCAAGGGTGCTGGGTTCTCATATGTTCACTGCCATTTGAAAGATGGATAAACTGAGGCACTATTTGTTCTCTGGAAGATCACACAGCAAATTGTAGGTAGAGGCAACCCTACAAGGCTGCCTTCGCTCCTCACCCTCCAAGAGAGACCTCTGGCTTTCCCATTCCAGGCCTCCTGAACTATAACACGCCGCATAGAAAATGCACACCATCCTCCCCGAGAGTCACTAGCTGGGCTTTTCCAGCCACGTGCTGCAGACCATGCCAAGGTCAGGGGGCTGCAGATGTGTGGTGCAGCCCTGACCTCTGCGTATGCTTCTCGTGAGAGTCCATGAGGCGCGCACAGGCTGGTTTCCGGCTCCTGTTGACCCCTCCCTGGCCTTTGACTCCACGGTTAGAAATCGGTTATGGGCTAAGTTGGATGATCTCGGTATAGACCCCGGTTATTGATGCTGCCACAGAGGCTGAACTTCAGGCTTCTGAGAGCCGTGGGGTCAGGAGGGCTGGGCTTTTCCCGCCTCCAAGGGAATCTCCAGGAGGGTAAGGCAGGGATGCGCTCACCACCACTCCCTCTCCTGTTAATTTCTTCCTTAATAACTAGTCAGAGGTCGCAGACTGAAGGCCCACAGGGTGAATCTACCCCACAGATGTGCTTTCTTTGGCCATCCAGTGTTTTGGAAAACTTTGACTTAGTTGCCAACATTTAAAACTTGGGAGATTTCACAAAGAGAACACCATTTCTGGCTTATCTTGGCAAATCAGAAGGTCTCAGTCCCAGCAGCAGTCAGCAGCAGCCCCTCGCTTTAGAAAAAGGGCAGGTGCCCCCATTCTCCCAGTACCTGCCCCTGATGCCTACAGCCTGCATACTGGATCTCCCCCACCCTCACAGGACTTTCTTCCTTGTTTAGGGAGAAGGATATGTCTTCCCAGGCTGGCAGGTGATGTGGGTTCACCTGCACAAACCTGGGGGCTCTGTTATCTGATCATTACCCCACCCCACCCTCCTCCCAGCCTAAGAACTATGAGTCAACCATCCTGCTTATCGTTAATGAGCCTTCGGGGGAGGCGTTCTTAACCCAGAGTTCACCTGCTCAGATCTGATTAATGCTGCTTTGGGGTATGTGAAGTCAGTTTAAGATTACGAAAGAGATATCACAAGTTTGAACAGACAGCACACTCTGCAGGGGTCTCATTCAGTGTCCAACTAAGAAAACAGAGCAGCCCAGGGCTTAGCCACAGCAGGACACCCCTCCACCTGGGCTGGGGGGACTAGGCAAGGAGCAGTGGCCCTGGAGCCCAGAGAGAGAGAGAGAGAGTTCTGACGTTAGAGAGAGAGAGAGAGAGTTCCGATGTTAGGATCTAGAAAACGTAACCACATCCCTCAAGAGTTGACAGAGATGCAGGTGGCTGATAAGCCTCTGCCAAAATGTTTTTCCTTCCTGACATCAGGAAAGAAAAAGGTGTTAAATAAATGACTATTAAGTGGTAAGTATCGAATGTCAGATCTTAGAGGAAAATAAAGCCCATCACAAAAGCCAAGGCAGCCAAGTCTTCACCAATATGTTCCAGGAGAGGCATCTTGGCCATCAAGGGGTATCCCCAGGGAAGGTCACAGAGCCGCAGAGGAGCTGAAGGCAGGGATTCCAGGCGAGTAGCTCAGCCTGGACCCTGGACCGGACAATCCAAGCTAATCAGGACGCTGTTGAGCCCTGGGCATCTGCAGGAATCTGAGGAGGGATTTGTAGGCTTTCAGAACAAGGCACCTGAGGCAGGAGGCTGCCTGCATGAGGAGGTACAGCCAGACAAGGAGGAGTTTCAAGAACTAATGTGGGGAGATGGGTGAGTATGATAGGAGTGGAGTAATAATAGTTCCTATAGTTATTTCTTGAGCAATTACCATTGGCCAGGCACTGATCTAAGCACTTCACATTGAATTAAGCTGTTTATTTATTAATGTAATTCATTAACAGAATGCTGCTATTATTGGCCCCATTTTACCAATAGAGGGAAAGCAGAGCATTGATTCTTTGGAGCGTGGCAATTCCTTGTATTGGTACTGTTTTCTTTCGTAGAGACCTGATGGTAGATTGTTCACTCTTTATTTTGCCCAGTAAGAAAGAGTAATTTCCAATGAGAGACTACATTTCTAATGCCAAAGGAAAGACACTAGGACATCTTCTCTTACTATCACTGCATAAATAAAGAACATTTTTATTTTCACACTAAAACAGTCAAGAGGATGTAATCTCAGAGAAGGTATGCGGCAACTTAACCAATGCTGCATAACTGATGTGTGGTAAATCCTAGATTCGAATCCAAGCAGTTTGGCTCCAAAAATGAGGGTGGTTGCTCAACCTCCACCCGAATGTAGTCTGTGGCTTCTC
This sequence comes from Symphalangus syndactylus, assembly GCF_028878055.3. NCBI lineage: Eukaryota > Metazoa > Chordata > Mammalia > Primates > Hylobatidae > Symphalangus > Symphalangus syndactylus. The sequence continues at coordinate 25,679,032 of NC_072424.2, read as the reverse complement.
TGGAGGCTGAAAAGGATGAGGGACCTTCAGAAAAGAGCTTGGTGGGTTACTAGTTCAGGAGAGCAGTAGGTTTGCTTCTCAGTAAAGGGTCAGGACCCAGTGGGGGTGGAGATCCTTCTCGAGCAGATCTTCCCAGGATGGCCAGCAGGAGGTGGGAGGGTGAGGAGTACCTAAAGCTGGGGGTTAGGGAGGGGTCATCCTTGCCCAGACACCAGTCACGTCTGCCCTGGGCTGAGACCTTTCAGGGCCACCTCTGGAGTGGGCCTGGCCTTTTCCCTGGGTAGGCCTGAGCCATCAGATCTAGGTCCTAATACATAAGGATAGTTATAAAGATTCAATGACATCTTGTATGCCATAAACCAGAAAAAGATACTTTCTTTTTAAGACTGTCCGAAAGTTATATTGCTCTTCACAACCCTTGCAGAAAATACTTGGGAGAGCTTCCTTTATTACCATTTCACGGATGGGGAAACTCAAGGACCCATAGTCCTTTCCCAGATTCGCACAGTGAGTCTAGCTAGTTCTTCCATCTGATTTTCTTTCTGTCTAGAACTCTATTCCAACAGATCCACTACAATAAATCTTCAGCAGACCTGAATCTTTCTATAGTGTATCCCCTCACCCATATGTTATGTAAAAATAAAAAATCATGTGGTACAAGGTCATTGGCAGCTCCCAGAGAACACTTGCCATTCTTTCTATCTCATACTCTTTGGTGAGGGATCAGGTGATCGCACATTTACCTAGAAGAGATAAATTAAGCCCCTTAAAAGGCTGAAGGAAAAGAAAACAGGCAATGTGCCAGTGGTTGAAGAAAGCTGGTGAAATATGCTGCAGAATAAAATGAATATTACCTTAGTAATGTACTGTGTATTTACATTAGGCACTAAGTGAAGAATCGGTTGACTTTGGTTAATCAATGCCCTGCACCACCAACAAAAATAAACTTGCAGCTGGGTGTGGTGGCTCACACCTATGATCCCAACGCTTTGGGAGCCCGAGGCAGGAGGATCGCTGGAGCCCAGGGATTTGAGACCAGCCTGTAACATAGGGAGACCCATCTCTACTAAAAAAATTTTTAAATTAGCCAGGCATAGTGGCGTGCACCCGTGGTCCCAGCTATTTGGGAGGCTGAGGCAGATCACTTGAGCCCGGGAGGTTGAGGCTGTGGTGAGCAGTGCCACGGCACTCCAGCCTGGGCAACAGGGGGACACCTTGTCTCAAAAAATAAACATAAAAATAAGTTTGTGTACTCAGTGACTGTGTCTATAGAAAATAATGTAAAGATGTCCAAGACTCTTCTATCAAAGAACGAAGGAGGATCTAGTAAAGATTCTAAGACACACGGTTATATAAATAATGATCTGTGTGCCATACGGTGGTGGAAGATGGGGCTGGAGAAGTGGGTTGAGGCTTCGGTTACCTCCTGTGTAAAAATGGGGATGATAATAGGCCCCAGCTTATAGGGTTGTTGTGAGGGTTCAGGCACAGTGTATAAAATGCCAGAACAGCGCCTGGCCTGGAGTAAAGCCCAGCCAACCTGAGCTGCTCATGCAGGCGTCCCTGCTGCCATGGCTGCAGCTGTCCTCACTGCAGCGGATGTTGTTGCAGCCGCATTCTCTAGAAGAATCACCAAAGAGTAGAGCTGGGTGGGATTTTCTAGCCCCATGCTTTACAGACGTTCAGATTTCTTGGAATGGACCTTTTTGTTTTTTTTAAGTACAGGCCTATTGGAAGATTGTCCACTATTTATTTTGCCAAGTAAGAGAAAGTAATTTCCAAGGGAGAGTACATTTCCAATGTCCAAAGAAGGACACTGGGGAAAAACCCTGCCATCTACTCTCATCATCACTCCATAAAACAAGGGACATTTTGACACTGTAACAGTGGAAAGGGCATATTCTCAGAGAAAAGGGCAGCCTCGAAATTGAGTAATCTTGGTTTTAAGAAAAAAGCTACCTTCTAATGTGACTCTTCTTTTCCCACTTCAGCCTTGGCCTGGAGTTGGGGGTCACTTTTCCCAGCCATCCCATGCCCCCTCTTCATTTTATTTTATTTATTTATTTTTGAGGTGAAGTTTTGCTCTCGTTGCCCAGGCTGGAGGGCAATGGTTCAATCTCGGCTCACTGCAACCTCTGCCTCCTGGGTTCAAGCGTTTCTCCTGCCTTAGCCTCCCAAGTAGCTGGGATTACAGGCATGTGCCAACATGCCCAGCTAATTTTGTATTTTTAGTAGAGATGGGGTTTCACCATGTTGGTCAGGCTGGTCTCAAACTCCTGATCTCAAGTGATCCACCCGCCTTGGCCTCCCAAAGTGCTGGGATTACAGGTATGAGCCACTGCACCCAGCCTCCTTCTTCATTTTAGAGAGAACTGGGTTTGAGTTGGGCTCATGAAGAGGTGGGGCCACTGATGGGTTTGAGTTGCCATCACGTACAGACACCGTTAGAGGCAGTGGCCGCTTGAATGAGAAAGAGCGTGATAGTGAAACAAGAGTGGACCTGGGGCCAGAAGGCCTGGCTGTGCCCCAGATGGCTGACCCTGGGCATATCTCTTTCCCTCTCACGGCCTCAGAGTCCTCAACTCTAAAATGAAGAATCTAAGCCAGATGCGGTAATGTGCGCCTGTAATCCCAGCTACTCAGGAAGCTGAGGTGGGAGGATCACTTGAGCCCAGGAGGTGAAGGCTGCAGTGAGCTGTGATTGTGCCACTGCACACCCGCCTAGACGACAGAGTGAGACCCTGTCTTTAAAAAAATAATAAAATAAAATGAAGAATTTAGACTAGGGCGTGGAGGCCTTTTCCAGGTCTAGCCATCTACAGACCTGTGAGGAGTTAAATATACCTTGCATTTCTAGAACATCCTTATTTAATTCTCTTCAAGTTCTTTCCGAGCCCTTTGATTGAAGCGAGCTGCCTTGATCCTATCTGGGAGTCTGCAGCCAGCAAAGCCGCTCTGCAGGCCCCCTGCCATTGTCAAGTCCATATTTAAGAATGGCAGTGGCCATGGTGCCCAGGCTGAAATTTGATGTACACATTTGGCAACATAGAGTGCAATGTAACTACACATTACTGATCAAAACCCATCGGACTTATCAGTGGGCTCTGACAGGTACTTGTTGGCTGCCTTCCCAGGCTGGGAAGGTATCCCCGAGCCAGCCAATGCGATGCCCTCCCCTCCCTTTTGATGTTTATGGGAGAGAAGGCTCGGCTGTGCTCCGGAGACTGTCAGCATGAGGCCCAGATGGATACCAGCCTGTGGGAACCAGAAGCCTGGCAGGCTTGGGAAACAGCAGCTTCCTGGATTCCTGCCTCCACCTTCCCATCCAACCACTGGAAGTTTCCTAGGCAGCTTCTCCAGCCTCTGACAACCAGTGCCTCTCACCTTTCCTGAAATACCATCTCCTTTTACAGAATGATTTACCAACTGCACGCATGTAAAGAGCTTTTCAGAGTGCTTTAAAATCTTTAATGAGCTAATCCTCTCCTCCCTGGGGTGGTTGGTGAGTTGGCTGATTTTGTTTGGTAAGAAACTGAAACCCAAATGTCATGGGGGTGACTTGCTCTAGGTCACCCCAGGTAAATACCGGATTATGGGCACACAACACATTGTCCCAGCCCTGGCATTACTCTAATTGTGGCCTTTGTTGTGAGGCTTCTGTCATTCATTGATTGCTCATTGTGACACCATAAGTTCCCGCAGGGCAGGGACTCTGTGTTTCCTTTGTTCTTCAGAGGGACTTCAGCAAGACCTGCCAGACCTGTCTGTGCAGCTCACGCCTTGTCCAAGACCACCACATTCTTCATTCTTCAACCAAGGACTGCCGCCCTAGGTAGATTTTAGATTTTTTTTTTTTTTTTTTTTTTTTTTTTTTGAGACAGAGTCCTGCTCTGTCTCCCGGGCTGAAGTGCAGTTGTGTGATCACAGGTGACTTCAGCCTTGAACTCCTGGGCTTAAACAATCCTCCCACCTCAGCCTCCAGAGTAGTTGGGACCAAAGGTCCCACGCCCGGCTATATTTTTTTTTACTTTTTGTAGAGACTTGAGTCTCACCATGTTGCCCAGGCTGGCCTCAAATTCCTGCCCTCAAGCGATCCTCCCACCATAGCCTCCCCGGTGTGTGGAGATTACAGTCGTAAGCGACTGTGCCCAGCTAGTAGCTTTTAGCTTTTAGATCACGAGTGGGCAAATCACAGAGAGTGGGCCATATCCAGCCTTCCTCCTGTTTTAGCCACGGGCTAATAATAGTTTTACATTTTTAAATCGTTGAAAAAATCTCAAAAGAATTTTTGACATGTGAAAATTATACACATTCAAAATTATAAAACTCAGATTCTAGTGTCTGTAAATAAAGATTGCATTGGAACACAGCCATGCTTATTCATTGACATATGTCACTGGCTGCTTTACACTACGAGAACAAAGTTGAGTAGTTGTAACAGACTGTGTAGTCCCCAAAGCCTAAAATGTTTAGTTATGGGTTAAATTGCAGCCTCTCACTTTAATTTATATGTCGAAGTACTAACCTCTAGAACCTCAGAATATGACTTTATTTGGAAATAATATCTTTGCAAATGCAATTAGTTAAGATGAGGTACGGGAACAGGGTGGGCTCCTAAACCAATGTGACCGGTGTCCTTATTAAAAGGAGAAACTTGAACACAGGCACTCACACAGAGATACCACCTTGTGAAAACAAAGGCAGAGATTAGGCAATGCATGTACAAGCTAAGGGACCCCAAAGATGGCTGACAACCCACCAGAAGCTGGGAGAGAGGCATGGATCAGACTCTCTCACTGCTCTCTCAGGGAACCAACCCTGCCAACACCTTGACCTTGGACTTCTGGCCTCCAGAACTGGGAGACAATAACTTTCTGTTGTTGAAGCCGCCCAATCTGTGGGACTTTGTTATGCCAGCCCTAGCACACTAATATACTGACTATCTGGCTCTCTACAGACAGAGTGTTCTGATTCCTGTTAAGCTAAGTATTAAGAAAAATTTAGAAACAGGGCAAAGGGACTCTAGTCCTCACTCAGGACCTAATCTAGATATGCCAGGGCTCAGGGAGTGGCTCTGGCTCCTCAGTTCCTTGCTGGAGAAAGTGCTCATCTCCCTGCCCATCAAAACTTATCCCCACTGTGTCCCAGTCCCTCAGGTCTCTCGGATGACTGACTACACCTAAATTGATGTTAGCCTGTGGGGGCTACTAATAGCTGATGATGGCTTGGTAGATTGGCCCAGAGATAGCATCTAGTTTTCTTCCTTTTTTTTTTTTTTTTATTATTTTATTTTTGAGACAGAGTCTCACTCTGTCACCCAGGCTGGACTGCAGTAGCAAGATCTTGGCTCACTGAAACTTCCACCTCCCGGGTTCAAGCGATTCTCCTGCCTCAGCCTCCCGAGGAGCTGGGACTACAGGCACTTGCCACCACACCCGGCTAATTTTTGTATTTTTAGTAGAGATGGGATTTTACCATGTTGGCCAGGCTGGTCTCAAACTCCTGACCTCAAGTGATCTGCCCACCTCCGCCTCCCAAAGTGCTGGGATTACAGGCATGAGCCACAGTGCCCGGCCTTATTTTTTTTATTTTTGAGATAGGGTCTCGCTCTGTCACCCAGGCTGGAATGCAGCAGTGCAATCATAGCTCATTGCAATTTCACCCTCAGGCTTAAGTGATTCTCCTGCCTCAGCCTCCTTAATAGCTGGGACCACAAGCACATGCCACCACACCTGCCTAATTTTTTTTAATTTTTCACAGAGATGAGGGTCTCTCTATGTTGCCCAGGCTGGTCTCAAACTCCTAAGCTCAAGTGATCCTCCCTCCTCAGCCTCCCAAAGTGCTGGGATTTCAGGCATGAGCCACTGTACCTGGCCTTCTTCCTGTTTTAAATGGCCTATTCCAGAGGCAGGAGTTTTGTGAAATGAGTGTTGTGGCACATGCCCCCTCAGTCCCCTTATCTCACATGGCTTCAGGAAACTGCCTGCTCTGCTCATGAATGGAAATTCTTACTCTGAGATGTAAGAATCAACAGCTTCGGAAGACTGTGAGCCCCACAGCTGCATGCAAAGCTTCTGTGAACTCGGCTGGGACTGACCTGTCCTTTGGAGGAGGACTTAGTGTAGATCCACAGTAAATGTGCAGTGCAGCCATGGGGAAGAAGGTGGAGACATGGAAAACAGTCATCACGAAACCCAAGATAAGATCACCAGCTCCATATGCTGGTCTGGATCCGAGCACTCAGTGTATTCATTTTCCAGGGCTGCTAGGGCTGCCATAACAACGTGGCTTAAATGCAGTTATTCTCTCGTAGTTCCAAAGACTAGAAGTCTGAAGTTAAGCAGTTGACAGGGCGATGCTCTCTCCAAAAGTGTAAGGGAAGAATTCTTTTTTGCCTCTTGCAGCTTCTGGTGACCCAACGTTCCTTGGCATGTGGCAGCATCATTCCAGTCTCTGCCTCCATCTTCATGTGCCCCTCTTTGTCCTCTCTTCTTTTAAGGACACCAGTCATCGGATTTAGGGCCACCCTAAATCTGGAATGATTGCCTCTCAAGATCCTTAATGAAGTCCAGGTGTGGTGGCTCATGCCTGTAATCCCAGTACTTCGGGAGGTCAAGGCAGGAGGATCACCTGAGGTCAGGAGTTTGAAACTAGCCTGGCCAACATGGTGAAACCCCATCTCTACTAAAAATACAAAATTAGCTGGGCGTGGTGGCACACGCCTGTAATCACAGCTACTTGGGAGGCTGAGGCAGGAGAATCACTTGAACCCGGGAGGCGGAGATTGCAGTGAGCCGAGATCACACCATTACACTCCAGCCTGGGCAACAAGAGTGAAACTCCGTCTCAAAAAAAAATAAAATAAAAAAAAAAAAGATCTCTAATGAATCACATCCACAAAGACCTTCTTTGCAGACTGGGCATGGTGGTGGCTCGGCATGGAGCTTGTGACTGTAATCCCAGCACTTTGGGAGGCCGAGGCAAGAGGATCTCTTGAGGCCAGGAGATCAAGACCAGCCTGGGAAACATAGTGAGACACTGTCTCTACAAAAAATTTAAAAATTAGCCAGGTGCGGTTGTGCATGCCTGTAGTCCCAGCTACTTGGGAGGCTGAGGTGGGAGGATCACTTGAGTCCAAGAGTTCAAGGCTGCAGTGAGCTATGATTGCACCACTGCCCTCCAGCCTGGGCAATAGGCCAAGACTCTGTCTCTTAAAAATAAAAAATAAAAAGGACCCTATTTCCAAATAAGGTCACATTCTGAGGTTCCAGGTGGAACCTCATGAATTTGCAGGGACACTGTTCAATCCAGTACAATCAGTATGATTTAAAGTAAGAGGCCGGGCGCAGTGCCTCATGCCTGTAATCCCAGCACTTTGGGAGGCTGAGGTGGGCAGATCACCTGAGGTCAGGAGTTCAAGAACAGCCTGGCCAACATGGCGAAACCTCATCTCTACTAAAAATACAAAAAGTAGCTGGGCGTGGTGGCAGCACTTGTAATCTCAGCTACTTGGGAGGCTGAGGCAGGAGAATCACTTGGACCTGGGAGGTGGAGGTTGCAGTGAGCTGAGATCTTGCCACTGCACTCCAGCCTGGGTGACAAAGCGAGACTGCATCTCAAAAAAAAAAAAAAAAAAGAAAGTGAGAGAATCCCCAACCATACTTGCTCCAGTCAATGGGGAATTGTTTGGCTCCTGTAACTGGGAAGCTGAAGTGTGACTCTTCAGGTTTCAGGCACACAGCAGGAAGCAGGGGTTCAAATATGTCTTCAGGAATCCGTCTCTTTTTCTTCATCTCTCGGCTCTGCATTCCTCTGGTGTCGGCTTCTTTCAGGCAGCCTCATCCGGTACGGTAGTAAGAATGGTCCTCGGCAGCTCCAGGTTCTCACTGTCCTGACAGTCAATCTCAGTAAAGACAGTATCTTTTTCTTGATTTTCCAGGAAGAATCCCAAGAGGAACTCCATGTGGCTTGAGTGGCAGACCAATCCTTGAGCAAATGGTAGTGCAAGAGCTAGAGAGCTGTAATTGGCTGGGCTTGCCTGGGTCATATGCCCACCTGTGGAATCAGAGTGGGGTCAGCCTCCCTGAATTCTCGGGATGGGGCTGAGGATTCCTCTTAGAGATGCAGGACATAGAAGACCCAAGATGGGCATTATTAGGCAGCATGATAACCACACAGCTCTAGCTCAGAGGCAAACATGTCCCCAGCTCTGAAAATAACCCTTCCAATTAAAGTGAGTGTTCGAGGCAGATGACAATTAACTGTTTCTCCTACTCCTGCTTCCATTTCTTTCTGGTGAATACTAACGTTGAATTGGATATAGAATTTAAAGAGCTTTCCCTTGGCCCATGTTTTGGGAAGTGCCTAGAGAGAAGCAGATCTGGGCTCCTTTGCTCAGAATTTATCCCATGCTCTCACGGTTGCTAATTGTTACTGTTCCATCAGACCCCAAAAGTGGGGCATTATTATTCAGGGCCAGTCGGCCAGGCAGGAAGGCAGGATGCTGCTCTGAACCTGTAAAGTGTCTGCCACTCTGCAGCTAATGAATACAGGCTTGTAAAAGAGTTGGGACTCTGCTGGCATCCTTAATGGGACAGTGGCTAACAGCTAAGTCCTAAAGCTATGCTTGTCTACAAGCAGCCCTTAGAAACCAGGAGGGCAGTAACCACATGACCCTGAGCACATGGAGGTAGAGTCTCTGATTTCTTCACTCAGCAAGCATGTTTTGAGAACCTTTATGCCAAGCTCTGTGTTAAGCATCAGGGATACAAAAGACAAAGGAAATTCGGACTGTGGAAGGTCCACTTTTTACTGGGGACTGTAGTCGATGTACTGGAAAGACAGATGCATAGGGAGATAGGAGAATACGAGAGGGGCATAGCCAGGAAATGCCTCTTGGAAGAGGAGGGAAGAATGCACATATGCCATAGATCAAGGACTTGGTTTTGGAATCAGGGTGACTCAACCTGAAAATGCTTTTTGGTCATAAATAACAGAAGACCCAATTCAAACTAACTTTGGAAAATAAAGTCAGTTTATTTTCTCATATAAGTTAAAGTCCGAAGAAAGGGTGGTTTGATTTAAAAAAAAAAAAAAAAGTTCACTATTGGCCTGGCATGGTGGCCCACACTTGTAATCCCAGCACTTTGGGAGGCTGAGGTGGGCAGATCACCTGAGGTCAGAAGTTTGGAACCAGGCTGGCCAACACGGTGAAACCCCATCTCTACTAAAAGTACAAAAATTAGCCAGACCTGGTGGCAGGTGCCTGTAATCCCAACTACTTGGAAGGCTGAGGCACGAGAATCACTTGAACTCAGGAGGCGGAGGTTGCAGTGAACTGAGATCGCACCACTGCACTCCAGCCTGGCGACAGAGAATGACTCCGTCTCAAAAAAATAAAATAAAAATTTAAAAATTAAAGTTCTCTGTCTTCAGGACTGGGGTTCTATTTCTCTGCCCACTGTGGGTCAACTTCTTTCTTAGCTTGGCTTCCCTCAGTGAATCAAAAGGGCTGCAGTGGATCCAGCCTGACATCCACGCACCAAGTGACCTGGCATTTCAAGCAAAGTTGCTGAGATCCACTCTGTTGGATGGACTTAAGTCACAAGCCTGCTCCTGGTCCAGTTACCATGGCCAGGGGCATGGAATATACTGACCATCCCAGCCTCAGTCACAGCTGTACCCCTGGAGCTGGGGTAGCATCAGCTGTTTGGAATAGGGAAACGAACGCAGCCACTGTAGATCTGCTGTACACAGGAAGCAGACACCTGGCTAGGCCTGGTGAGGCCTCATGCATGATATCATCACTCATCAATACACAGGAGCATTGGCTGGAAGAAGCTCCTGATTCTTCAGTGAAAAGTGTCGTGACCAAGAGGTCAGAAAAGGTTCCCAGCTTTTGAAAACCAAGAGGCAAAAACCTGTTCTTCAAGGAAAAAAAAATCTTATCAGTCTTCATCATACCTTAGCTTCTGAAATACATGAAACCAGAGCCTCTCTTGGCTTGGCCAGATGCCTCGTCTTATCTGAGAGGCCGACAGTAGCGTATCACTCAGGGTAAAATAGCTTATGGTATTCGGCAGTGACAACCCCCAGTCCTCAATGGCTTAATGCAAGTCAACTGGGAGTCCAGGTGCATCTCCAGGACAGTGGCCCTTTACATAATGACTGCAGGATCCAGGCAGAAGATCTTACCACCATCCTATAACTTGCACTCTCTGGAACAATACAGCACCCCCCTCCCCAAATCAAAACCGCAGGAAGAGCCAGCTAGAGAGACAAACACTGGAAGTTAGATGCCTCCAGCTGGCAGTGACACTCAGAACTTTTGCTCTCATTACTTTAGCCAAAGCTAGTTCCATGACCATGCCTAACATTAAGGTGAGTGCAGTCCATGCCTGGAAGTAGAGGAGAACTGGATATTGGAGAACACTCGTAATGCCTGTTCCAGTGGAATTCCTGGGCTCCTCGAGCAAGAGCAGAGAACTGTGCCAGGTGCCGCGCCTGCCCCCTGCACTGGAACCAGCCTTCTGTGATTCCGGCTGCCACACGCAGGAGCTCGTTTCCAGGCTGGGAGGAGACTGGCAATGGAAAGATTAACCGCTCCCTGGGTTCCACATGGGGATCAGTACTTTCAATAGTACTTTGTGAGTTCAGCCTCAAAGTAAATGGTTAATTCATCTTGTATCAACAGCACTGTGATTCATAATGTAAACTTGGAGAATCCTTGATGTTTCGGGCCCACATTCCTTTTATTTTGGCTCTGCATTCTTTTAAAGCCACAGTGTGCTCAGTTAATAGAATGCAGCATGCAAATGCACAAGTTTTTGCCTGGAGGCAATTTAGCCTGGCTGTTTCAATGGATGTCTTCTTTCAAGTGTATATTCTTTCTTAAATTATTTACTGGGTAAACACACTTTGCATTTTCAAAAGGGAGATTAAGACGGCTTGCTGCAGACCTAGTTCAACATAAAGCCCTCCCTTTGCCCAAAGTTAGGAGGAAGTTACTTTGGGCTTCTCCTGAAGTTCCTTCGCCGCCATCTCACTAGCTGGGAACCCCTTGGCCTGGCTGGTTTTTCTGATTGTCTCCAAACTCTGCATTCCTTTCTGCTTTGCCTACAGCAATACAGGCCGGCAGCCCCTGGCTGCGATTGCACCTAAGCTTCCTCACAGATGGGGCCCACCAATGCCAGCCTGTATTTCCCCCTTCCAAACTGGCTCAGTCCTATCCACCCAGATGCCCTGAGAGTTCACTTTTCTGGTCCTGAGGGGTATCACATTTGCACAACTCCTTTGAGGTCCAAAGTTGGGTGGACGACCCAGCCAGTCAAGCTTACTTAGAGCTCTCTCTGTTTCAACTCTTTCCTCACCCCCCTCTACTCTTCCTCCCAAATGTCTGCCAGCATTTGATTTGAAAGCAAATGCCCTTTCCTGCTGACACCCCGCCCCCACCCAGCGCACAGGAGTTCCTTCTAGCTTCAGGGAGAAGACCCAGTAGTGCTGAGAAGGCGTGATGTTAGGAAGTTTCATCTTTGGCGGGGCTTGCTTCAACTTTGAACTTTAACCTTTTCCATGCAGACTTCCTGAGATTTTCCTGCAAATTAATTGCATAGACTTCTTCTCCATTCTCCTTTGAATGGAAGATTACAGTTACCAGAGACTGCATTCTTTCATGATCACTCTTTGGGCAGTTCTTTTTTGAGTACCTGTGTGCCAGCGACTGTGCCATGTGCTGGGTGGTAGAGGTGAATTCCACATGGTCCCAGTCCACACAGGTTGGGCCCTTGGAAGCAACAGAGCAGGTGGTGGAGGGGAAGCCGCCAGGCCCTGTGGGTGCACCAAAGAGGGGGTGAAGCCCAATTAGGAAGCCTAGGGAAGAGCTGAGGATTTAGGGATTCGTGTGTATTCATATTTCTTACCGTGCCTCAGATTGAACAAGTAACACCCACAGTTAATCCTTTCTAAATTAGCATCATGGATGCCTTGGGGCCCTCAACCCACAAATAAAATGGTTGTCACCAAGCTGTACAAGAGACACACTACTGTAGATTACTTAAGGCAGAATTTTAAAGAGTTTTCATGCTTTTAATCTGTTTCACTGCTGAGTTTCAATTTTGCTGATTTCTTTTGCAAGTCTGATGCGGGTGACTGTGGTAAATAGAGATTTTGACAGTGACTTGGCCAAATGGGATGTGTAGGGACTGTTCTGAAGGCTTCTGTCCCTTCCAGAGAAATGGGGGAAAAAATCAATTTGGGTTTTAAACAGAGCCACCAAGTAGCACCGATCGGTGTTCATAATTAGCCTCACTATAATAAGCCATGAAGTCCTGTTTTTATTTATTTATTTGGGGGACAGAGAATCTTCCTGCCTCTTGAGTAAGTACGGCCTGTTAAGTCTGAATTAGCTGTCATCACAGAAGAATTAATGTCGGAGTGCAGACTTTCTAGTGGGGAAGGGAAGAACTAAACGAGACAGATCTTAGCCGAGCCTTGCGTGATAAATGAGGACCAAGTGGACCATTCATCTCCTGCGAGGAGAGTGGACAGAGGCACTAAGGCAGTTTTGCGGAAGACGTGTCAGCAAATGCGATCATTTTGTTACCTGTCAGGAGGAGAAAGAGCTGGTCCTTTTAGGGGGCCACAAGGGAGTGGGTTGGTCTGATATGACAGTTTCCATTCAACCATTTAGGTTTGGAAGGGGATGGGTGAGGAGGAATCCGACTAAAACTACAACCTGATGTCATCCTTCCAGGAGAGAAACTCATCTAGGAACTAGAAAAGGCTGCAAATACCCTGCAAGGATTTTTTTGTGTGTGTGAAGATACAAAGTAGGGGTGTGGGTTCTCTGTTCCGTGGGGGGCCCGGCTTCATCCCCCCAGCTCCTCCCCATGGAAGACCCATGTCCAGTGTTTGGTGACTGGAGTAGGGCAGCAGGCCTTTTGCTGCTTGGTATTTGGAGGAGGGTTGGATGGGGTTTGCCGTGGGGTTTTAAGGTGGACAGATAGCTGGCTAGACTGCCAGCCAGCCTATGTCTCTATTTCCGTGCGGCTCTGTGAGAGCGAGCGTGGGCACGGCTGTTTGACCTAGGTTCCCTTTGAAACTCTCAACAAAGCATTCTGATGTTCGACCTCTTTTCTCCGAATGAGGTAACAAATTATGAAACAACCTCATCAGAAGCTCTCTGCAGGCATCTGGGAGCATGTGTCTCCACTCTGGTCCCCCTTCTGAGTTGCTGGTTCCCCATCAGCATGCAGCCCAGCCAGAACCCAGGGAGGGTAGAATCCCTGGAGGTGAAGGCCCAGCAACAGACGCACAACAGGCACCTTGAGTACATTGTATATTTCTCATTTCCATCTTTCTTGCTATGGAGCAAATGTAACGTTTCCTCCTAGCGTAACGGAGCGTGAGCCACAGTGACAGATGACGGATTCATAGCCTAAGCTGCACATTTGACACTTGTTTCTTAATCCCATCCTTTTCTTCCTTAGTCTCTGTTTTACTTTTCCCCAGGTATTTTTGTGCAGGTAAGTACCTTACTGACATGTGTTTCCTTGGAGTCTTCTACTTTAACAGGAAACACTGCAAAAAATGAGGCTTGTCTCGCCTTTTAAATTAAAAAGAGAAGCTCGCAAGGGGCCCTTGATCACTTAAAGAGGCTACATGGTTTTCTGAGCCTAGAAAGCCATTTGATTCGCCTTAGCTTTGCAGTAAGCATTTCTCGGAGGGCAGCGTGACAATCGTGTGGAGTCTTTCGTTTCCTCGTGGATCGTTTGTGGAACCAGAAAGCTGCGTGATGTCTCTTTCACACACACACACACACACACACACACACACACACACACGCTCCCCACCCCCACCTGCGAAGCTGCCGTTTGATTAGCCAACCTGGCCTCGGACGGCGGACGGCGTTTGTGGGAAGGCCCTCCACTTATCTGTGTGTGTTTTTTCTCCTTTGCTGTCTCCTAGAATCATCCAGAACCGCATCCTGCTCGTCATCCTAGGGATCGTCGTGGTCATCACCATCCTGATGGCGATCACTTTTTCTGTCAGAAGACACTGATGTATCTGCTCTCCCTTGATAAACAGCAACAACAGCTTGTTCTGAGTAATTAAGACAAAACGGTCACATGAATCATTCTGTTGCGCTGACAGGCCCCGGGTGACCCTCCCTCTCCCTCACCGCCGTTGGGCTGAAGTGCAAAGAGTGTAAAAATATTTTCTATTCCTGTTTGCATGTGGGTTGGTTTCCTTTTCGAGGTTTGTCTTCACTCAGATTCGTTTTTTAGAGGGGAAGGTGAATGTTTATTTACCTTTTTGCTAATGTCATCAACTAGCCAAAATAGCCCCAGTGACACTCCTCCTAGCCCTTTGGACGTGTCAAGGGCCGTGGTTTGGGAGAGGACACGATGAGTCAGTCACGAGAGCTTCTGTTTGTCATACGCCTCTTGTTGCTGAAAAGCTCTTCTGTGATGTCTGAGGATAAAAATGCAGCAAAAAGCAGGGGATGGAGTCAGTGACCCAGTCCAGCAAGCCAGCCCTGTTCCTACACAGGCCTCATGAATATAGTCATCAACCTGCCTGAGTGCTTTCATTGTAAAGGTCGGTATTTAATGTCAGTTGTACAGGAAATTGACTTAGCACTTTCCCTGTTTTTCTATTGCATAATTTTTTTTTTAAACCCAAAAATATTTTTTTTTGCTGAGCCTGCCCACTATTCACTGTTCACAACTTTGATTACTGGCTACAAGAAATATTTCCTTGCCTTCCCCAAATCCTATACTCCCCAGAATCTGCTGGCAAAGTGAGCCCTGGTACAGCATTTAATTGTGACCTCGTCTTCCCTGACCTGTGTAAGCATCTCTGTATCCTTTCGGTTTTAATATCTGCACTGCCAAAAGCAGTCCTCATACATGCCAAAGGTCTGACAAGGTTCTCTCCACATCCATTCCAGTATGTAAAGAGACCATGAATATTTCAGTAAGAGCAAGAACATGACTCCATCAGTGTGAAATTTCAAATGTGATTATAAATATGGGAGAGTCCTATAGGAGGGTCCACCAGAGATAAACTTCACGGAAAACGTTCCCTAACCTCCTTTAAAAGAATAGAGGATGGCAGATTGTTACAAAAGGAATGGCTTGGGTTTTTAACTAACAAATGTTAGCAAGCCTTTCCTGAATTCACTATGTATTCAAACTTCTAATATGCTTTGTGATTTTTTTTCTTTTCATTTCTTTCCGTCTGAGGTAACCAGGAATTGCGTTCAAAATGAGCTCATTTGTGATCAGGCTTAAAAGTTGCCCAAGCTGAGGTCGTTTCCCCCGTAGTCACAAAGCAGAATGTGTTTTTCTCAAGACTTCATAGGCACTTACTGGTCCGTACTATCTTTGGAATATAATTAGAAGCTTTGAATCCTTGAATAGCAAACCTGTTCTCTTCATCAAAAATGCTAACCACCTGTGCCCATGGATCAAGATCACCTGGATGTAGTGCTTGATATTTTTCCCAACTCAGAAGAAAACCATTATGGTTTAGAGAGGAAATGCAGAATGGCAGAATCCACCAGAGAAATTGCACTTATCGAAACAGGCCAAGGCCTGCATGTGTTCAGATAAATCATTTAGTATTGTGTAAATAAAGCTGCAGCCTTTACTTCGGAGGGATGGTGTGGGATTTTGGCCGAGGGAAGCAGGACAGAGAAGGAGCAGGAAGCTATGCTAATTTTCCTGTCGGCTTAAGGGATCCGTCTCAGCAAGAATCTTGTATTCTGATAACGGAATACTGTACATGCTGACCACATCTAAGAACCATTAAAAAGCAAGGAAACAAACAAACAACCTTTTCTCATTCCGACACACGAATAGTCGTCGAGTATTACACCAGCCCCTCTGGTGGCTTCCTTCGAAACTGTTGATCTTAGCTAAAGTGTATAACCAGTTACCAGCTGCACGTTGCACGGCCATCCCATCTATGATGCGGCAGACTCTTCCCAGGGCCACCTAGCAAGCAAGATTGATCGGATCATCTAAACCTGCCGCCTTCTAAATATTTCACTGAATCGTGTCGTTCGTGTTGAAGTAGACAAAATGAGAAAGGAGGAAGGCATTGCTCACCTCTCAATAGCTTTTTTTGTTCAGGTTCTATGTCTTTATCAGCTCTTGCCTGTGATTTTACCCCAATTCAAACTTGGGAGTGGGAAGAATATGAACAGATAACCCTTGGCCTAACAGCTTCGTCAAACCTCCTTGAGAGCAACCACCTAGGCCAGACAAGTGAGTGCTTTGTGAGGAAGCTGGTCAGAAGCGTCCCTCAACTCCTTCCTGGTTCTCCTGGACAGTGCAGAAAAGACTTAGGGGATCCCCAGCAGAGGCCAATTGCTCTCCTTCCTTCCCTGCCCCACCAGGAAAGGAATAACGTCCACAAACTTGAAGCAGATAGCAAAGCAGATCTGTGAGAGGTTCTAGGTACTTAGGGTGTAGACTTTGACGAATATTTCTCAAGTTGGGAGCCCTTGTTAAAAATCATGTTTAAGGGAGTGGTTGGGGGGAAGATGAAGACATGGAGGAGGAAGAAGAGAAGGAAGCCCTTGCCATATAAAATTCATGAAGACTAAACAGTTTCCCTGACAGAATAAATAAAGTGGATGCTACCCCACTCCAGAATCAAAAGCAATTTAATTAAAGTCTCTTAAGTTGTAAAGAGTTTTAAATGATCCATGTTGAAGGCAAATGCCTGCAAATGCAGCGGGCCTGACGTCAGCTGCCGGGCCTGGGCTGGGAGGCCATTTGCTATTCTGTTTAAGGCAGGCTGGATTGTCTTATTTTGGAACCAGCTTGGTGGGGGGTTTGCTTTGCTACTGCTTCTGAGCCCTGAGCTTCAAAGGCTGAAATTAATGGTGAACAAAATTGTGCGGCTCTGGCCATCCCATGCGGGGCAAGCCCATTGAGGGTTATCATTAAGTAAAGAAATAAAGAGGGGGAAAAAAGCCTGCCTGTTCCAAAAACCTCATCAGATAATGACCTCAGTGATTGGGTTTTCATTACCAAACAGCATCCAGAGATTATCAACCCATAGAAGAAGGGAGGGGGAAAAAAAAGAAAGAAAGGAAAAGCAACTGTCTTTCTCTCCCTCTCTTTCTCCTTTTCTTTTTTTTTTGCACATCTTTTCTTTAAAACTGTCAGATCATTTCAGTATTTCAAATCCGAGGAAAACAGCCTGCCTGCTGCTGTATTTGAAGTTGTAATGGTGTCAAAAAGTCACGACTGACTGACAGCCGTCAGTCCCAGAGGGGCTCATTAAATCATAAAAACTTGACAAGGAAATAATTGCACATTGCCAGCAACTTGGCGCCTGTTTAGACGTTTTTATTTTCTTTCATTATTAGTCCCCACCATTACGTTCATTAACAAATTGCATTAAACAACTGTTAAGGGCTAATGATTTGTTTATCGCTTTTTTTTATTATTATTATTTAAACATTAGCTGTGTCATGTGGTACCCCAGCAGCCTCTTGCCACCATCTGACTGAATATTTTTCCACTCCGAGCTCTGGGTACTGTTGGAATATGAAATAGATTATTCATTACTCTCCTCTTTGCCACTGATTTGGTTTCATGTAGCGTCTTCCACAGAGAAAGATGAAAACTTGTCAAAAATAGGTTATATCTTATTCGAAGGGGCAACAATAGCAGCAGGTACAGGCATACTTTAATATTTAATTAAGGTTGATGTTAACCCCTTTAAATGACTTTAGCTGTAAGTTATATTCAAATGCAGAAGAGAAAAATAATTGTTCTTAATTTGCAACCTGTTCAGCAGGCGTTCTTCATGGAGTGAGCTGGAAATTTAGAGCAGAATTTTTAAATAATGAAATTTCCCATCATAAATATTTATAGCAGTTTGTCTACGTAGTGGAGAATTAACTAGAAGTGACGATTTCCTCATCCCTTTGGTTTGAACTGCTAGCCTAGTGAGGCACTCCATGCTTGGGAGTGGAGGTGGCTTTCCTGGGAGAAACGTGTGTGTGGAGGGGAAGTTCAGAGCCAAGTTCTGTTGGTTGGTTGTGGTCAGCACTGGTTTCAGAGGAACCACCATGAGTGCCTAGTCTCCAAGCCACTTGCCTTCCCCTTTGGCTGGGTGTGTGGTTGCAGGGATGTGGGCAGGCGGGAGAGCCAGTAGAGACGTCTTAAAGGAAGATGTGTGTCTGGTTGGCTGGTTTGGGGAGGGTCTGATTGGGGGTATGTCTTGGGCATCTCCGTGCAGTCAACTGGAGCTCATTACAAACAGCGCTTCCCTAATATGCAACAGGGAGACACTTTGCTGAGATGGGCCTTCTGTCCTTTTTCCTTTCTGTGACTTGCTATTGGTGAATGGCTCTTCTTTTCCATGGACCATGAGCTTGTAGGGCCAGGGAGGACAGAGCCCCATCGTCCTCGTCCTAAATTGGAAGTCAGTGGCCTTCTCCATGCTATGGCTGCTGTCTATGTCTGCTCACCCTGTTTGTTTGATGAGTTTATATAACCATGGAAGCCACCCTCAGAGGCCTGGTTCATTGACACTTCAGGGCAGGGGTGTTGGGTCAATATCAGGGAATCGGAAGTTCCTTTCTCCCATCCGCAGAGGGACCAGGCCCCTTATGTAGCTCCACCATGGGTGTGAGGGGAAGAGGTGGTGCATGTTCCTTGCTCATTGTAGCATCTCTCAGCATCACCCACCCAAGGACAGATGGTCCTGCAGGAGCCATGGCATGGGAGGTACCTGCCCGGCAGGCACGAGCCAGGTGAGACCTGGCCTCAAGCCTCTTTGGTTACTATGGGCGTAGGAACAGCAGACATGCCAGGCTTTGGAGGATCTCAAGCCTCCATTTGAATCCAGGATAAATTAGCCACATGACAATCTGTCCCCCTTGGGATGGCCTTCACACCTCAACAGAAAAGGTACCGAGAGCCATTTTTCCAAAAGAAGGGAAGGAAGGAAGGAAGGAAGGAAGGAAGGAAGGAAGGAAGGAAGGAAGGGAGGAAGGAAGGAAAGAAGGAAGGAAGGAAGGCTGGCTCTGTGAAGAGCCACCCTCAGTCCGACTCCCAGTGACCCTGGTTGAGGGTCTGCCTGAGACTAGCTCAAACTCAACCTCACCCTATGCTGTAACTCTCTAACTCTAAACTAGCCCCCAAGAGATATTCTGGTGGTTTCACTTTGCCTGTGACCCATCAGACTGAGACCAGTGGCACCTGCCAGAGGCTGGCCACATAATGTCAGCAGTCAGGTGGCTCTCAGACCAGATGGCAGTCTTTGTTAAACAGGGCAGGTGACTGCGTGGACAGCTCAGAAAAGCTCCTGAAGCCACAAGTATTGCACCCAAGATGGATGAGAGCAGCCAGGCCCAGGCAGCAAGAGTGTGTCACTGGAGCCAAGACTTCCTGAAAGGAGTGACTGAGCCAGGGTTAGTGTCCCGTTGTGGAGGAGGGCAGACGCAGGGAGTACCGAGTGAGTTCCCATCTCTATTGGGATTCCAGCACAGTAACAAGGAGCCAGCTTACCAGAGGTGAACAGGGCAAAAGCAAGATGGCAGGATGGGGCACGCTGTGTTGGGGGTTGGGTAGCAGAGGGTGGACAGGTGAGAGATGGAGGGTTTTCCCAGCACCAGGGTGTAGCAAGAGCAAGTAGGCCCCCCTGAGCTCATCACTGCCCTTCTTCAGGAGGAGCTAAAGAGGGGGAAAGACGGGGTGCATCTCTCCAGGGCCCCCTGCCCCAGTCACACACCCCTGTGGCCATAGCTCCTGGGCTCCCAGCGTGCTGTGGGGAAAGCACTTCCTCATCTGGAATCGCTCGTTACTCGTGCTACATAAAGAACTCAGGCATCACAGAGGGGGCAATCGCCAGGAAGCAGAGCTCTGGACTGTGATTCCATGAACTCGCGCACCCCCTCCTTCCCTTCATCCAAACAAGGCCCTTTGGCGTGAATAATAGCTCAGCGGCTCCGAAGCCGTATTGATCGGCTGCACACGCGGCTCCGCCGAGAGCTGCCAGGGCTTTTCCTGGGGGCAGGACCAGCGCCGCTCAGCACAGCCGCCTCTCCCCCTCCCATTTCCCCGGCCTCCTCCAGGTGTGTTCAGGAGGGGACAATACCTGGGGGAGCCCAGGCCCTCTCCAGCTCAGTGCCACTTCGTTGCCGCAACTTTGCTGTTTTTCACTTATTTTGCCAGGGAAAGCACCTAAGTTAGAGAGAAATGTTTTTTCATGACGAGGCCCCAGAGTTGAGAATGAACACATCCTCCCGCTCCAGTTTCTCCCCAGAATGTTCTGCCAAGGACCCAGGCCATAGAGGCATCCCGGGCTGACACCTGTGGGGGCCCTATTATACCCCCAGCGCTGACAAGCACTTCGGCATCCTGTACCACATTTTCCCGTTACTCTCCCCTGTCTCATCCCATCAGAAAAGAGGAGCCGAGAACATGGCTAAGACTCACCACCTCCTTGGGGGACGGGGACTGTTGCAAAATTCAACAGAGGTGCATCAGCCACAGGCTGGGAGACCAGCAGAGAACAAAGCCTGCCAGCCCCACTCCCTGAGCCTCTGACCAGACTGTCCCTTCCCATGTTTGCACCTCTTCTGGACACAGGAAGTGGTCAAGGCCTTGGCCCTTTGAGGGACGCCAGGCCCCTGCGCAGTGACGTCCTGCGCGGTGATGGATGCCTGAAACCCCACCCCTAGAGATGCGGTCCTGTGGTGTCTGCCCTGTAACACTGGAAAAATGCAGATTCATTTTTCCCTAGACAGCTTCAGTCCTACCAGCCACAGATCCCTCTAAGTGAGTTGTCTGACCCTTTCCTGGGGGCAGATTTTGGGTTTGGGGGAGGACAGACCCACCACATGAGGGAGCCTGAATGGTCTTTGGGAGAAGGGTTAGAAGGAAAGGGGGGCTTGGTTCCCTAGGACCAGCTCCCTGGAGGTTGCCCCGTATCAGCTGCCTTCAGCCTTGCCCTAAAGCCCACTCCCTGGCCAGGCCCCCGTTCTTCTAAGGATTGCGTTCTGGCTTAGGGCTGCATGCAGGCAAACATGGGAGCCTGAGAATGGGCTCTGCCAAGGAGCAGTAATGGGTTGAGGGTCCCCTGACAGGTCCCACAGCTATGCCCTGGCTGAGAAGGATCGAGAAAGAGCAGGGAGGCTGGGTTGGAGTTTGGACAGCTAATCCTGGGGGCAGGAAAATTGTGTCCCTCCTCTGGCCCTGCTGAGGCTAAAAGAAGTCCAAATCCGCTGTGATGTACAATTTGGCATTTGGGGAAGGACCCAAAACAGATTCTTTTCTGCCCTGAGCAGACCTTCCCCACACTGCCACATCCGGGGGTCTTGGCACAGATGGGACACTGTGGCCGTCAGAGACTCTCCGCTCAATTTCCATCTTCTCTCATTCATCCACACCCACCCTTCCAGAGCTCTACACTGCATTTCTAAAGAAAGGGAGAAACTCGAGTGAGAACTAGAGGGCTTCAATGAGCTCATTACTGTCCCCGACAAGACTTCTAAATAATCCAGCCTTTCCCTGTTTGAAGCATGAGAGGTGTAAGCAGATTTATTCATTCATTCAATCAATATTTATTGAGCATCTACTGTGTTCCAGGCCCCAAAGACACATGGTGAAGAAGATAGTTAAGAAAAGAAGGAAGATAGTCTCACAGCACTGGAAGTCAGAAAACTATTTTCATTTCCAGAATCCTGACTCACTCCAATCCTGGGCAGGGTCACTCTCGGGGTCTCAAAATCACATTGCGATGTCTGTGCCTCTGCCACCTTCTACGCTGCCCCCTGAGATGAATGCCCCATCACTGTGAATTACTAGGCAAAATCCTCTCCAAATGGACAATGCTGTATGTTCATTCCTCCTTGCAATCCCCATGACTGCGTTAGCAAAGGAGCCCTGCTGAGGCTGAGTAGGGCTGACACTTGCCTGACACTTCCCCATCAGCACTGGCCCTACTTCCAGGACTGGCCTAGGAGAGGCCGGGGATAGGAACGGGGACCGTTTAGATCGGGGCCGACTTGGAGGATTTTTTCCTCCTGCTTATTAAATGTTAAAGGTTTGACTTGGCAGGCAATCAGGAGCCCAAAATATCATAAAAGGGAAAAAAGTTGCCGAGTGGCTAAGAGGTGCACCACGGGAGTGTCACTGGACCCGCCGACGAGGTGAATTGCTAAGCAGAGAGCAGTGAACGGAGAGGAAATGGAGCAGCAGACATTTTCAAAGGCTTCTCTCCCCTTCTTCTCCTCTCTCTGTCCCCCCATGCGGAAAGGGGAAAATAGAAGTAGAATCCAGATTGGGGCGTGTGGCTGATTTGGTCCTCCTCCCGCACCATCCTCCCCCAGACAGCAGAGAAACTTTGATGTCTGGGTGCGTGGCATTCAGGGACAGAGGAGCCTGGGCATCCCAGCAAATGCAGCCGCATGTTCCGCCTCTGGACGGCCTCTCTGAACTCCTTTGTGAGGGGAGATGAAGCCCACAGAGCTGGAAAGAGCAGCGTTTTGAAATGAGGAAGTGTGGATTGGCATTCCTTGAGCTCAGTGCTAGCCACCTTGGCGATGGGGTGGGCCAACCAGGAGCTCAGATTTATAAAACTTTGGGGCTTTGCGGGCCCTAGGGGGCCACTGTGGCCTACCTGGATGGGGAAATGGGGGCTCAGAGAGGGGACAAGATTTGCTGAAGGTCACCTAGCAAATTGGTAACAGGTCCAGGAGTAGATTCCACGCCTTCAGCCTCTGGTGAGACGTCTTTCCTCTGCACCAGGAAGTGGAACTTCAAACAGCACCAGGGGTTGGAACTTTTGTTTCAAATCCTCTCTGCCTCATCCTCACCCACTGCCCAGCAACTCAAGGCTGGGTCTTTCGCCCCCTCAGGCTCAGAAGGGCTGTGGCCCAGCCACAGAGCCAGGGGGCCTCCTCGGTAGTATTGGCCTTCACACTCTTGGTGCTAAAGTTCTCCAGTTACTTTTTTATTAAACCAACATGTACAGAAAAACTCAGTTTTCGGCGAGGCACAGTGGCTCACACCTGTAATCCCAGCACTTTGGGAGGCCAAGGCAGGCAGATCACTTGAGGTCAGGAGTTTGAGACCAGCCTGGCCAACATGGTGAAACCCTGTCTCTACAAAAATACAAAAATTAGCTGGGCATGGAGGCACGTGCCTGTAGTCCCTGCTAGTCGAGAGGGTGAGGCAGGAGAATCGCTTGAACCTGGGAGGCCGAAGTAGCAGTGAGCCAAGATCGCGCCACTGCACTCCAGCCTGGGTGACAGAGCTGGAGGGGAACCCTGACACCACTCCTGGGTCCAGATGGCTGTGGCTGGAGTGCGGTCACAGCCAGGAACAGCGTGGTAGGGATACCAGTGGAGCTCTGGTCTTTTCCCAGAGTCTGGCACCTTTCATGCCGAGTTGGGCCTCAGGTCTCGGGGCTCTAGGCCTTGCTGTGCCAGTGGCCTGATGTGTGGCCTTATATGCCAGTCATACCCTGCTCCAGACCTCGGTTTCCTCATCCACAAAATGGGAAAGCTGGGCTAGAAAATCTCTCAGGAAGGTAGGTCTCTGCTAGCTCCCAGCCTTCCATGGCAGTGCAAAGGGAACCTTCCCAACAAAGTAAGAGCCAAAGGCTAAGATGGCAGCCTGTGGTTTGTAGAACCTTCTAGAAGACCATGAGACTTGGTAAGCTGAGCTTCTAAGTGGTCCAGGTTGCAGGGCTGGTGTCACAGATGTGTGACCAGTAGAGCCACACAGGGCTTTGTGCCCAGAAGGGCCCCACGCTTGGGAAATAAGGCTCTGCAGTCACTGTCTTCAAATTCTTAATAATT
Organism: Symphalangus syndactylus; assembly: GCF_028878055.3. Taxonomy (NCBI): domain Eukaryota; kingdom Metazoa; phylum Chordata; class Mammalia; order Primates; family Hylobatidae; genus Symphalangus; species Symphalangus syndactylus. Next base: position 25,655,199 of record NC_072424.2, on the reverse strand, counting down.
TTATCTTTGTCACCGTGTTTTGTAAGTGAAGTCCAATGGGACAGTGGACTGTGAACTGGGGGCGTGGAGCCTCCCATCTCCCTGCGTCCAGGATCTGCTTCTCAGCTGCTTGCTCCTCTGCCCCCACAGCTCCAGCTCCACTCAGCTTCTACCTCCCTGCCTCCCACCCAGCAACCACTGCCAACCTGCCCCCAACCTG